>NC_092631.1:38236178-38305898 GCF_039555335.1 Amphiura filiformis | reverse complement strand
CGACTTAATGAGCAAACTGATTAACTCTCTCCACGCGGGTGTCTACTGCAGACGACAAGTTTCATTTTTCCCCAAAAATATCAGAATTGTAAATAATTGTCATGATCATTTTTGGAATCAGCATGATAAATGCATTAAAATGAGTACAAACAAGCCTAGTATTGGTTCAGTGGTTCTTGAAATAGCTCTTGATATTTTGAGAAAATATCTCAAAACTAGGACTTTTTATGTTGACGCCTATGGCTATCAAGCATGAAAAAATACAATTCCAAGTAAAAAGACCGTATCTGTTATGTGATTTACTTGGATACTTCAATTTGCTTTGGGATCAGACAAAACACCTGCCTCCACGGAAAAAGACAGTATGTGCGATGTAGTTGATTTAAAGATATCGCCTTTTCACCTATCAGGTGTAATAATACACATTATATACCACAAATAAACAAACGAAGTCGCCGAGAAGGGGACGTTGATGCATTACCAAATGTTACTTTACATGATTATTTTGTCATTTATTTTCATATAAAAGAAATTACAATTCATCACTAGAGCGTCAAAATGTCCAATATTAAGTGTGCCTTTATAAAGGTGTATAATGGCTTTGTTTCCGTCCAAGTGATTTTGTATTTTTAAGGCCAAATTTACCATGCTTTTACTGCATGTATTCCTGTATTTTGTCCATTATTGCTTTATTGCTCGTGGTCAAATATCATTAAACTACTGATAATAAAAACATTTCTGCGGGAAATCTAATTATGTAAGTGTTCACTGTTCATAATATAATATTATGGAATATAAAACAAACAATTCAGAAAGTCAAACATGGAGGTAAAACATACTCTACTCTCAACTTTCACAATAAACATGAAATAATAAGTACGTAAAGAGAGGTAAAACTGTTAAGAATATAACGTAAATTCATAAAAGTATAAAAAGATAAATAAATAAACAAATAAATAAATAAATAAATACTTTCAGTAAATAAAGAAGTGAATAAAATATTAAATAACAAAATCAAATAACTACATAAAAATTAATAAATAAACAATTTGAATTGTTTGTTTTATTTATGTATATGTTATTTAGTTATTTTTGTTTGTTATTTATTAAAATAAATACATAGATATATAAATAAAATATATCAATCAATAAATCAATAAATAAATAAACTTTAAAGAGAATATTGCTTATCCATGATAATCTATAAAATTCTTAATTAATAATGATCTATATTGTTATCCTCTTATTATAGATATTTATTAATGTATTCAATATTTATCACTCACTTGTTTATTTTCATTATTATAGCGACCTTAGAAAATAGAAAATAAGTGATTGTAATTTGTGACTTTATGTGATGGAAGAACTAGAAATTCAAAACAAAATAAAACAAAACAAAATATGGCAACCTGATTTGAAGGAACTCATCGCGCACTCACTCATCAAACATTACAAATAACCTACGTAATGATTTGGGTTATAAAGTCAACATCACCATGTTGACTTTTTACCGTTGCACTTTTTAACCGATGAAAAATTCAGGTCAACTTCAACATTAAAATCATTGCAAATATTGACATAGATTGCAACTACAAGTAAAATATTTTATCTGGCCTAGTTGAGTAGTCAAATCAAAGTAGCTTATTCTTCATGCATATTAATTCGTATGCAAGTCTGTCACGCATATCTAATTACTTGCATCAATTAAATATGCAAGTCTTCCATAAAAATAATAGTGACTCGCCAGTTTTGTCACTATAAAATACGGTAAGGAATGATTGTTGTAGCAATAACCAAGTGTTTATATCAAACACTAATGCTATAAATATGCTCTTACTTAAACAGTTTGAGCCTAAAAGTGGCGAGCTCTTGACTTTTAAATATACATAAAGTGGAATACTGCATTATTCATTTTAGTATAATTATGTAGTTTCTATTGCTTCAAGTTAACTTTCTGAACATACTTGTAGTGCAGTGTATTGTAGGATAGAAAGATATCTCTGATTTTGTTGACCTTTCTTGTCGATCTCATATATCATTGCCAATATCATTTCATTATCATCATATTTATTTTCATGATCATGATCATCATCATTATCACATACTCATCATATTCACCACAGCGATCATCATCATCATCATCATCATCATCATCATCATCATCATCATCATCATCATCATCATCATCATCATCATCATCATCATCATCTTAATGTGTGAGCAGTAACGGTCGCATTTTCATATTTCCAGTGACAATGAAACCCAGTTGCTCTTTTCGCTTCCTGGAATTTCGCATATCAATAAATTTCCTGTTTCTCCTCCTGGTATAGTTCTAACCATATGGGCATCGTGAACAACAACATAATCATCACCGTCATTGTCAATCATCATGATCAGCATAATCGTCAGATTCACTACATTGATCATTATCATCATATTTGTGTGAGCAGTGACTGTCGTATTCTCATATTTCCAGTAGCAATTATGAAACCAAAGTGCTCTTTCCGCTTCCTGGAATTCCGCACATCAATAACTTTCCTCAAAGAAAAGTTTAAAACTAGTCAACAACACTCACGTTTTTGTCCGAATAACTTTCCTGTTTCTCCTCCTCGTAGTTCTAACGCATCGTTAAAAGCACCATCGTCATTATCATTATTGTCATCATCATCATGATGATCATAATGATGATCATCATTATCATAATCATCAAGATTCACTACATTGATCATTATCATCATATTTGTGTGAGCAGTCTGTAACTGTCGCATTCTCATATTTCCAGTGGCAATTATGAAACCAAAGTGGATTTTCCGCATCAATAATTCCGCACATCAATAACTTCTCCTCAAAGTTCTAACCTTGAGCAACACTCGTTAAATAACTTTCCTCGTTTCTCCTTATTGTTCTATCATCATTGTTAAAATGCCATCGTCATATGTCATATCATCATCATCATCATCATCAATTCACTACATTGATCATTATCATCATATTTGTGTGAGCAATGACTGTCGCATTCTCATATTTCCAGTAGCAATTATGAAACCAAAGTGCTCTTTCCGCTTCCTGGAATTCCGCGCATCAATAACTTTCATGATCCTTCTAACCATGTGCATCCTGAACAACAACAGAATCATCATCCTAATTGCCATCATCATCATCACATCATCATCATCATCATCATCATCATCATCATCATCATCATCATCGTCATCATCATCATCACATATTGTATGAACATTGACTGTTGCATTCGTTCCTATCCAGTGACCATTATGAAACCAAAGTGCTCTTCCTCTTCATTCAATTTCGTGCATCAATTAATTTTCCCGTATCTCCTGATGGTTTTAACCATTGGCATCATTAACAACATCATAATCAGCAGCAGCAACAACGTTTGTCAATATTGTAATAACATTTGTAGTTCATGGGACTGTTGGAGCGCAAAGTAGTAATATTATTTGTCTTACGAATAATGTTACCAGCACATTATTTCAGTCCCGACACAAAAAAGCCCATAATACGCGAATAAGCACAGACATAAAAGTTCACAGCAGATTTGATTAGACTTCCATACATCAAATCATGTCCGGATTGTTTTCTCAATCATCAGAAGTTAATTTACTATTCATGACGAATTGAGTAATAGCAATGGACTGAAATAGAGCGCTTAAAGTTCGTCTATTTAGATTTTGCTTATTTTGTTTGCCTTTTAACACCCAGCTAAATGAACAAACAAACAAACACCACAAACATTTACCCCAACCCAGTATTTAAAAAAAAAAAAGACTACGTACCTTTTTCTCCAAGGTCAAAATCTAGGTAGAAGCTTTCTAACGTTTGTCTGTACAAACATTCCTGAAATGGTTGTGTAAAATTCCCTGGTGATCTCTCTTTATATTGTTCAAACCACATATCAAATACTGTTCTATTGATGAGTGCAGGGAGAGTGTAAGGCCTCTGAGTATTAAGTGGACTGCTCTCCGAGATACCAGGACTGGGTTGGGGACTTTGTGTGGTCCCCGCAAGGAAGGTATATTCCGCCATCTCGGTTGTTGTGCTGTAATTAGAGTCCTGTGAGAGAACGCAGGTTGGAGAGAACGCTAGTAGAAACACAAATCCCTGTATAACAGAAAAAGAGAAAAAAATGAAGCTGTTAACATTACTTGAATTATATGGCACCGACAGACATGTACATGAGCACGAGACTCTATATGATAAAATACTGACCTTTCAAAGTGTTATTAAATCCTTGGGTAGCTATACATTTTGGTGAGAGATTGTTCAATTCTGTGTAATTATAAAATCTATGAAACACACAAAGTAATGCCGTAAAAGATGCTGTGTATTATGATCAATGAAACACGACGATTTCCTCAATTCCAATTTTGCATATTTATAGCTGCAGCATTATAGTTAAAGCTACATAATGTGGATTTATTAATAATGAAAGCTCTGTTAAGAGTTGCATATTAGCCGGGTATATTAGAGGCGTCGGGACATTAATAACGAGTGCCGAATTCAATTGCCTGGACTCGCCTGTGAAGCTTATTTTTAGCAGACCTGTTGAAGAGTAAATATCACAATATGTTCTCATACTGAACTGTTTGTGATGAGTGTTCCACACGAACCAAAGTCAAAATGTCGTTAAAGCGTTTAACATGCAAGCATGTCAGACGCCTACTGAAACTTCTCGACATCCGGGTGTGCTTGCACAACTCCTCCATCACTATCCGTCAACTTTACGACAACAATAATCGGAAACAACTTGCGTGATTTATCAGGTACAGGTTATCGCTGAAGAATCGTCCTTATTTTTGCTCTTTTGATTGAAAATAATGCCAATAGAGCAAAATAGTGCGGAAGTTGAACATGCGGTGTTTGATGTTGCACGACCAAGTCGCCAACAGTCGTAGTCGCGACATTTAGCGATAGTCGCGACTTTCAACTATGACTTGGTGACAGTTGACTAACGACGACTGCTGAATATAAGTGTTGCTGAAATGTTTTATATTATTATTATTATTTGCAAGGCAGACCCGGGTATTTGCCCTATCTCGTGATCATAATTGCTGGCAGTTCGAATAAGTCCCTAGTCCATAAGATATGTTTTGTGATGCCTGTTTCAATACCATACATGTATCTTTGTACGAAGTATTGCCCCCGAGGTATTGCCTGCGTGACGTCATTCAATCTTAACCATATCTTACGCGTGTTGATCTGTTCATTTTGGGCGTGAACATGGTGAAAGTGACCTCGAGTTTTAACTCAAATTTGGCCTCCAAATAGTCGACTAGTCGCGAATATTGGTGCCGACTCGACTAGTCATCTCCTAAAAATGTTGAAATCGTGCAACCCTATAGTGTTTGAAATATGTGTCAAATTTATGGTAAAACACATTCACTATCACCTTTTGCTTCAGGGTAGCATTCGAGTAGACAGATTCCTGCTGCTGCATATAGCCATTTTATGAATGATGTTCTACATTTCTTAGTACATGCCACGAAGCTGTCAATATGGTTGTAAAGGTCATAAAACGTTGCCTTAATTTAATAAAACGGCGGCAACACTGTTCCCTTTTTCCATTGATGTCTTGCACTTTGTTCAATTCCAGACACTCTCAAAGCTCAAAATGGGATGAAATCAATGAATATTTGTCGGTCGCTGTAACTTTTTTTCAGATATCGCCGAAAGAAGTGCTGTATTTCCTTTACAACTCAATATTGTCTGCATCATAAGGCAAGTCATATCAGGAATCGAAATACCACTTTCTGAGCGATTTTCAATATAGCTTCTCATATGCAAGGGCGAGATTTTATATATTAAATGTATTGACGATTATATGTAAAACGATTTGGTCAAAAAGAAAGTATAGTATACGAACATTTAAAAATTAATTAAAAGTAACGATAAAAGCACGAAGGAAAATTAATACGATTTCGCCCCGAAGATCAACCATCTGAAAGTCCACTATCAGTGATGACCAGCTGATTTGTGAGTTTGAAGATTTGTTAATTAACCACCGGTTCTCCCTCCTAGCAATGTACAATAATGGTACGCGGGGCACATTAATTTTGTTAATTGAATCGAGGCTTTGTTGTCTTTTTAGCTTCAAGTTTTGTTTATAGCTTAACCCATCAGAATAATTGATGTAGGAGACAGTAGAGCGACCAACAAAGTTGCCTAGTTGTCAACCAGTGTGTAAATGAGAACTAAGTCTTTTCTTTTCTTAACAGGTCTGCCAAGGCAAAGTGCGCGAAATGACCGATATTTTTGTTTTAATAAACGTCTTGCCAAGATTGATTCACTCCGTGACGCAGCTGTTATGCTGCTCCTTGAATACGCCGCTAAGAGATAGCAGGATGCACCATTGACCTTAAACGACAATACCGGGAATATAATTGAATCCTGAACGGAAGCTTACAAAAACTACTTACAGTGGGTAATATCAACAATTTATCATGATGGATATAGGATGGAGAGGATGGATTAGAAGTCAGTTTATGCATTATGGTAAATTTCCAGCCTTTACAATTCAATAGAGGTGTTTGAATTGATGGTTATTATTTATTAATTTCTTACGAAGAACATTAATCATAATGAATAAAGTGCACTATGTTTATCGCTTCAGGTTGGTCTCTATGTGTGTTAAATCATGTGCTAAAACGAATATTCAACATGACACGTAACCCACTTATTTACCAACACGATGTTCCAGAAACAATTCACTGAGATAGAATTCTGGAAAAGTAGATGACATCTACTCAAAAGTCTGAAACAAGTCTGTCGTTTTAAATACATAATCTGGAGGGTCTCACAGACCTACTGACAATAGTATGGCTTTGTCCAACATTGGACTAGTAGTGGGACAGATATTCACTAAGACAGTTAAAGTACGTCACCAATAATTGTCTGTAAGATTGTTACTTTATCTCCTAATCTTGGATGATTCGACTCATCAAAAACTGAAATGATTGGTCAAATTATTAAAATCGGTGACAGGACATATAAAATGAATTCCAACAGAAAAAAAGACACCGCGGTTGCGGTTGAACCACATCACTATACAATAACGCTATCAGACGTTTTCATTTCACAGAGGCACAAGAGCACGTAATAACCTTTCGTGATATGACTATCTTGATGAAGTAGATTACACCGTGATGACCTAGTCAGCCAAGGTATTGTCAACTAGAGAATTTGTCTGTGTCCCGTGGCGGATACGCAAGATTCATTTAATATTAACCTTTTTATTGGATGGTAAAAGCTTTAGAGATCAACGTTCGTCTGGGTTTTCAACCAGGATACAAAAAGTGTATAGCAAGTTGATTCAAAATCGTGTGGATTGTTTCTTAAGACTATAACAGATCCTCAGACATACTCAAATTGTCGTAGGGATATTTGGAACATTCATTTAACCCGCCACACTAAACCCACTTGTATATCAACACAATGTTACAAAACAATTCACCGAGCCACATTCCTTTAAAAACTAGCTGGTACACCTGCTCAAAACTATTTAAAATGCATGTCTTATCAAAGGTGTGAAGATAAGGAAAAGAAATCTTTTATCATTTCAAATACATATTGTATCTTGTTAAATTGCCTACACCTTTAAATGTTGGAGGGTCTCGATAACCTATACAATGTATAAGCAACATCATGGCTTTGTACAACATTGGATGGAGGAATGGGGACCAAAGGACCGTCAAAGTGTGCCACCAATTTTTGTGCGTGTAAGTTTGTATAACTTTGTCTCCTTCGACCTATTTCATTTTTACAAAGCTGAAACGACTGGTTGCATTATTAACAGGTAATATAAAATGGATTCCAACAGAAAAGACATTGCGGTTGAACCACCTCACTACACAATAACGCTATCAGACGTTTTCATTTCACAGAGGCGTAAGAGCACGTAATAACCTTTTGTAATATGACTATCTTGATGAAGTAGATTACACCGTGATGACCTAGTCAGCCAAGGTATTGTCAACTTGAGAATTTGTCTGTGTCCCGTGGCGGATACGCAAGATTCATTTAATATTAACCTTTGTATTGGATGGTAAAAGCTTTAGAGATCAACGTTCGTCTGGGTTTTCAACCGGGATACAAAAAGTGTATAGCAAGTTGACTCAAAATCGTGTGGATTCGTTGTTTATTAAGGGCTGGGGTATGAACGTTTGGACAGTATTTATTTTGGGACATCAGAGCACATCAGACATATCGAATTGCATTCTGAATACGAAGAATGTCATTCTGATATCAAATAATTTTGATTTTTTGAAATTCGCAATTTAATACACATTTTATGGCAAATCATTAAAATTGATATTTTTGATATTTAACAGTACTTGAAGTAAACTTTATAAATCTGATGATTTATACTTAAAGTGTATGTAGGTGGGATGAAAAGCCGACGATCAATTTAAAATTTTGACCTTTCGTATTGAAGATATGGATTTTTTCCCAAAACACCAAAAGAAAATTAGGTCTTTTTGGGAAAAAAATCCATATCTTCAATATGAAAGGTCAAAATTTTCAATTGACCGTCGGCTTTTCCTCCCTGCTACATACACTTTAAGAATATATCATTAGATTTATATAATTTACTTCGAGGACTGTTAAATATCAAAAATTTGAAAACTATCAAATTTTTGTCAAAATTTGTCATAAAATTTGTATTATATTGTGATTTTCAAAAATGAAAATTATTTGATATCAGAAAGACATGCTTCGTATTCAGAATGCAATTCGATAGGTCCGAGGTGCTCTCATGTCCCACAAAAAATACTGTCGAAACGCAATAAACGCTCATTTTAGATCCCTTAAGACTATAACAGATCCTCAGACACCCTCAAATTGTCGTAGGGATATTTGGAACATTCATTTAACCCGACACACTAAACCCACTTGTACATCAACACAATGTTACAAAACAATTCACCGAGCCACATTCCTTTAAAAATAGCTGGTACACCTGCTCAAAACTATTTAAAATGCGTGTCTTATCAAACGTGTGAAGATGAGTAAAAGAAATCTTCTATCATTTCAAATACACATTGTATTCTATTATATCCCCTACACCTTTAAATGTTGGAGGGTCTCGATAACCTACTAACAACATCATGGCTTTGTCCAACATTGGATGGACGAATGGGGACCAAAGGATAGGCAAAGTGTGTCACCAATTTTTGTGCGTGTAATTGTATAACTTTGTCTCCTTCGACCTTTTTCATTTTTACAAAGCTGAAACGATCGGTTACATTATTAACAGGTAATATAAAATGGATTCCAACAGAAAAGACATTGCGGTTGCCACCCCGCTCTACACACTAATGCTATCAGACGTTTTGTAATTTCACAGAGGCGTAAGGGCAGCGTAATAACCTTTTGTAATATTACTATCTTGATGAAGTAGATTACACCGTGATGACCAAGTCGGTCAACGGATTGTCAACTTGAGAATATGTTTGTGTCCAGTGGCGGATACGCAAGATTCATCTATTATTAACCTTTTTATTTGTCATGGTGAAAGCTTCGAGATCAACGTTCGTCTGGGTTTTCAACCGGGATTCAAAGCGTGTATATAGCAAGACTAGTCTATTTAAAATGTCACAATCGTGTAGATAGTTTCATAAGACTTTAACTGATCCCCAGGTTATGGTGGTTATGGCAAATTCGTATGGATATTGTTGCAATTCGAGTTACTTATTTTGTAGAAACAATCTCAACACCTCAAGTGCTTAATTGTTTTGCTTCGCTTTTATTCACTCCGTATAAAAAGATTTTGCCAACTAGTGCGTTTTAAGAAGACGAATGGAACTTCAAGAGTTTGTCAAAATTGGCAGATTTAAGCATGTTATGACAGAGAGTGCGATTGAAACGTGAGTATGGCACGAGCTAGAAGAGAGACGAGATGAGGAGGGGGGGGTGTGTGTGGGAGAAAGAATAAGAGGAGAGAATGTAGAGAGAGAAAAGACAGGGAAGAAGCAAGAGAGAGGAGTGAGTGAAAGAGATGTACATAACAAGACGTATTATGTGTACGTATATTCACACAAACCTGTTTTCGTCCTACCCTTACTAACAATATTCAAGTTGTACACATAGATCTAACAAATGTATCTGAAAAACTTTCAAGCACTCAGATTATGAATAAAGGTACTTGACTATAAATCCAACGATATTTACGAGGAACATATAATTCCCTAAATTTTTCACGGGGGACGCCCCCCCTAAAAACCCCAATTATTTACTGATTGATTGATTGATTGATTGATTTCATTAGGCCGAAGCCAGGCAAAGCCAAATAGTGCTCAGAGGCTCAAAACTAAAGGGATACCAACAGAATATGACGGGACAGGGATATGGGAAGAGGTCCAATTTTAGAAGCAGGGGGAAACCCGGAGTACCCAGAGAAAAACTTGCGAAGACGAACATGGATCAGCAAGCATGCTAACATGTCCAATAAACACGTGTATTTTGGGCAAAAATAGGGTAAAAATAGAGCAAACTTTCCCAATTATAAAGCCGGTACAAAATATGCCACCCCTCGTTAATGCTTCTGTCGCTGACAATCAACTACAGGGTTGAAACGAATATGACCATTTTCATCCTGTAGTGAAGTTTGGGAAGACATTGCATTAACATATGATGCAGCAGTACTCTATTCTTACATAATATAGCAAATCATGTCAAACAGTTCTTATCCCACATACCCAGCCTACACAAAACGTTTTCGACATCATTCGCAAAAGGTTATAACAAGTTGTCAGAAAACGTTTAAATGTCGGATTATATAAAGGGTATAAAAGGGTATAAAACGTTTTCATAACATTAAAAAACATTTTTTGATAACCTACTACAAATATTTTAACATAATGTTATTTAAGTGTTGACAAAATATTTGGGAAAAAATGTTTGCAAAAACAAATAGTTTATAATAACATTTTGAAAACATTTTAAAAATATAGTGTATTTTCATAAAAACGTTTTAAAACGTTTTCATGACCTTTATATAACCCGACATTTTAATGTTATTAAAACGTTTTTGTAAAAAAAACCCAACATACACCTTGTTTAAAACGTTTTAAAAACGTTGTTGTGTTTGCTGGGTAGATTGCTTTGTTGTTGTCATCAAGTGTTATGAAAGAATCTACAAATACCTTTGAAAAATATTTTCTGACCTTGTTCCAACAACTGATGATTTTCCAAACATACATTAAAGAATACACTACTTTTGATTTTATACAGCGTGTAAAACAACGTATCGTATATATTTTGAGTTTAAGGTAAAATAGAAGGGTCAAGTTTTCTGACCATACAGAGTAGTCTATCTAGAGACACATGAGCATGTTAAGTAAACTGTCTTTTTGTTGCATCCCTTCTTTTAGCATTAAATTGTCCCATGGTAACTTCTGCAGTACAAATAAATACTACAATTTCATCCTGGGAGGATTACTGAAGCTTTATCTGGTACGATATGTGACATCATTGTGACGTAGCAATGGGTTTTTATAACATTTGGCCAAAGCCAGGCAAAACCCAATACATGTATTAATACAGTACACACAGGCTGTTAAGTTAAAGGGATGCCAACTGAATACTAAGTAACAAGGGTATGGGAAGAGGTCCGATTTTAGAAGCAGGTAGGAAACCGGAACACCCGGAGAAAATACTGCGAGGACGAGCATGGATCGGCAACCAATCTGACATGTCGTACATGGGGAATTGAACCAGGGCCGCAGTGGCGAGAAGCGAGTGAGAAGACCACTACACATAACCCGTCCTCCCCAGATCATGTTTATACAAACAATAAAAACATACAAATAAAAAGGATAAAAGGAACATGTAACCAAGACAACTGGGGCCTCTCCTTCCCACAAGGCATGCCCCGAACGAAACATACACACACATCATATTATAAATACACATTTAAAAAAAAGCAAACCAGCAAACTGCCACCGAACCTGTATTTTGACTTTCCACTTTTTTCATGTCTTGAATGACAGATGGACAAAAAGGACAAGAGAAGCAATTTAAGAAATGACACTCAGACAGTCTTCAAGTCTTTGCATTTAATTTGCAACTGGTCTCAGGTGACCCTGGTGATATAAAACCTGTTGAACCAGTCTCAAAAGGAATCGGACTGCAGTTGTTGACAGTGTTCGCAATACATGGGAAGCATATCTGTCGGCATTAAGTTTGTAAGATTTCTCTGTGTTCTTTTCAAAAGGCACGGTGAGTTACAAAGCTTTTTTGTACATAGTTAACTAATCTATAGCTTGTATAAATTTCCATTATTCAATTCACACGAGTTCAAGGTAAAATACAGCAACATCTATCTAATTATTTTCATAAACCTTCTAGAATCATTCACCATTAAATATATAATATGAGTCTACGATACACAGATCACTCGACTAGATGGAAAAAAGAATCAAATAAATACAACGATTTGATCCTATAATGTAGTAGGATTTAAATTAGAACATTATACAAATCCAGGAGTTTGTGTTGGCATGATAGTTAATCTACAACATGTATAAATTCCAATTATTCATTTCATTTAACACAGGTTCAATTCAGTTCAATACAGCAACCAGATCAAGTATGTTTATTTCCTCTTTAACCTTTTAGAACCATTCACCATTATTTACTTCTATACGTATAATACAAAAGTGCTTCACTAAATTGAAAAAGAACGTACAAAACATTACGTTAAAAAGGAACACTTTTCACCAATGCAACGTTTGTCATGGTCAAACCACTACACTCAACCAGATGTGGATCAGATGTTCAGATCTGATGACGCCCTTCGACGAGATGGACAAAATATTAGTAAGTAACTTTATTGTAACAAGAATCTTGGAATTTCACTGATCACAAGTTAACCTTGAGGATTTCACTGATCACAAGTTAACCTTGAGGATTTCACTGATCACAAGTTAACCTTGAGGATTTCACTGATCACAAGTTAACCTTGAGGATTTCACTGATCACAAGTTAACCTTGAGGATTTCACTGATCACAAGTTAACCTTGAGGATTTCACTGATCACAAGTTAACCTTGAGGATTTCATTGATCACAAAAACCTTGAGGATTTCACTGATCACAAGTTAACCTTGAGGATTTCACTGATCACAAGTTAACCTTGAGGATTTCACTGATCACAAGTTAACCTTGAGGATTTCACTGATCACAAGTTAACCTTGATGATTTCACTGATCACAAGTTAACCTTGAGGATTTCACTGATCACAAGTTAACCTTGAGGATTTCACTGATCACAAGTTAACCTTGAGGATTTCACTGATCACAAGTTAACCTTGAGGATTTCATTGATCACAAGTTAACCTTGAGGATTTCACTGATCACAAGTTAACCTTGAGGATCAAATCACAAGTTAACCTTGAGGATTTCACTGATCACTAGTTAACCTTGAGGATTTCACTGATCACAAGTTAACCTTGAGGATTTCATTGATCACAAGTTAACCTTGAGGATTTCACTGATCAACAAGTTAACCTTGAGGATTTCACTTCACAAGTTAACCTTGAGGATTTCACTGATCACAAGTTAACCTTGAGGATTTCACTGATCACAAGTTAACCTTGAGGATTTCACTGATCACAAGTTAACCTTGAGGATTTCACTGATCACAAGTTAACCTTGAGGATTTCACTGATCACAAAACCTTGAGGATTTCACTGATCACAAGTTAACCCTGAGGATTTCACTGATCACAAGTTAACCTTGAGGATTTCACTGATCACAAGTTAACCTTACGTTAAGGATTTCACTGATCACAAGTTAACCTTTGATGATTTCACTGATCACAAGTTAACCTTGATGATTTCACTGATCACAAGTTAACCTTGAGGATTTCACTGATCACAAGTTAACCTTGAGGATTTCACTGATCACAAGTTAACCTTGAGGATTTCATTGATCACAAGTTAACCTTGAGGATTTCACTGATCACAAGTTAACCTTGAGGATTTCATTGATCACAAGTTAACCTTGAGGATTTCACTGATCACAAGTTAACCTTGAGGATTTCACTGATCACAAGTTAACCTTGAGGATTTCACTGATCACAAGTTAACCTTGAGGATTTCACTGATCACAAGTTAACCTTGATGATTTCACTGATCACAAGTTAACCTTGAGGATTTCACTGATCACAAGTTAACCTTGAGGATTTCATTGATCACAAGTTAACCTTGAGGATTTCACTGATCACAAGTTAACCTTGAGGATTTCACTGATCACAAGTTAACCTTGAGGATTTCACTGATCACAAGTTAACCTTGAGGATTTCACTGATCACAAGTTAACCTTGAGGATTTCACTGATCACAAGTTAACCTTGAGGATTTCACTGATCACAAGTTAACCTTGAGGATTTCACTGATCACAAGTTAACCTTGAGGATTTCATTGATCACAAGTTAACCTTGAGGATTTCACTGATCACAAATTAACCTAAAAGTTACGTAAGTCTACACAATATTATAATAGCAATATGTTATAAACAAGGGTATCTGCGACGCTTTTGTAATATTTGTGTGCTTCCAAATGTCCGGCTTTATACGACCTCTCAGTAAAATATACACGTGAAATACAAAACCGTCTACTATATATACAATGAGTTTGGACAAACTGATTCAAGAAAAAAAAACAACCGAAAAACTTTGCTTTTTGAGTAGGCTTTTTATTGACTTATCACTTTGCCGTATCCTTTTTGGATCTAAGTCCATATGTGGCCTAAATGTAGGTACTTAGCTAATACACACATACAAAAACGGGCAAGGGGACATCTGTGTAAATGACAAACAACAGGCTGCGTCACCCGTCAAATAATAAGGATACTATCATCGTACGGGGTGATAATTTACAATTATAACGGTACTTTTTACGTACATAACGCAAGTCTATACACTCTTATCCGCTTCACTCCGAAGTTTGTGTATAGTAATGGATGCAACAGCGACAAGTTTGTCGAATCACCCGACATTATTCTGAAACCACCGGGGGAGTCAAAACTCTTGTCTCCCGTTTCCCCCAGTAAAACCCAAAATTACTAAAATTCCACTTATTGCAGCAAATTTGCGCAAAATTGGTTGACACCTCCCCCTGAAATTACTTTACCCACAGTGCTTCCCTCCCTGAAAAAAAAATTCCTGGTCCCGCTACTGACAGATCAAATTTGGACTGTACTACCCCCGGTTGGATATGTATTTACGAACCAATGCGTGAGTCACCATGGCGAAGTTCATTTACGTCGTCAGTATGAACACGATGTTTGCAAAGCTGCATCAACTCCGATGGACAAATACAATTTTGGAATTGGAGCCTTTATGGATACAATTGGAGTTGAAAAGAGAGTAAAACCTAATATTTAGAATGGACTTTGATACCGTCATCTCTTTCACTTTGTGTACAGTATACCCTTTCGATCAAGTCAGGTGACATCATATGCGAACTGAATTCCAATAAGTCTATAATTAGTTTATATAATGCTTTCAACACTCAGGCTCTATGTATATTGCTATTTCGGAGATGAATTCTAGTGACGTCGACATAGCAACATTATCGCAAAAACTCCAACTCATGTATGCTTGCGGCGGCTACGCCCTCTTCAAGGTTCATGTCGACGTGTTTTTCTGTCAAATTCATATTCGGCAGTATGGCAAAACTTTTACTCGTGAAATCCCATTCCCGTATACTGGTACACTTATGGCTATATATTGAATTGTCATTTAAGCATTAATGTGCTGCAAGGATATTCTGATCTCAGCAAGCTTTTAATTCTTTGGACCTATCATTTTCTAACGGGTAATTGTTCGCTCCGAACCATAAACACAGTGCAAAAAATAAAAATGTTAAAACTTCCATCATAATTCTTCTGCTGTCGTGTCCTTATATACTATACTCTATAACGATTGATTCACGTAGAAGAATGAATGGCTGGTGATCTACATCATATTACACTGGGATTCTGCTCTGTGACCATGACAAGAGTATACTCTCGAAGAGTACTCCAGAGTACACCTGAGTGTATATCAAATTCAATAAGGGGTAAAATACTATATGAAAAATATGTGCCCAGATACTGTTTCCTGATTTACTGGCATCATACACGTCATTCATGCCACAGCTACCTACGTTGTCCTTTATTGTCCTTTATAACTTGTTATAACCACAATCATTTTTATGTATCATCTAAATATACCCGAGTACTTGCTGTAAGCAACTCTTTAAAATGAAAACTCGTTCCTACGATACATCCTTGCATGCATTTATTCATGTTATTCAATGCTCACTCTAAATACAAACATGAATTATACACATCGAACACATTATCCTCTGAGGCGGTTAAAAGGGATCAAATAATAAGTTTTATTTGGTTAAACGTTTCCGCTTCCAAAATGATTTTCCTCCCTTCAACTCCAGTATCTAATACTGTTGGCTGTTTGATTTTGAAGTAAACATTGATTGATTAAAGATCGTATATTTTGTCATCGATTCATAAATGCTATTGACATGAACGCTGATTGAGATTAAAAAAAAGGGTGAAAAGCCACACAGGAGAGATTTTTTAAACTTTGGCCCCTTTTTACGTTTTGTGGTAGATATGGTTAAGTGAATAGAAGAACAGATGGATGCTTAAATTTACCTCTGAATAAGGACCCAGGGGTAAAGAAGAAATCAACAAACAACACACACAAACAAAGTGAAGATGGCAGTTCCAATGATGGTTCCACAATACATAAGATCTCAAATATCTAGAGAAGTAGGTAAGGGCAATAGCTGCCCTGCGAACATTTACATACAGTATATTGTACTCATCTAGGCAGCTATTGCACTTACCCACTTCTGGCAGTCGATATACTCATCTGTGATACATAATTCTAACCTGGATACGTTTGTATATTCATAGAGTGGCCTTTGCATGCTCTCGACCCATTCCCTCACAGAAATAATGGTTCTAAAACTAGGCCTTAAAGAACCCCGTTTTGTCCTGGAAAACTCAAGTAAAAAGTTCTTTAAACTGAAAGAACACTTTTAGCTTCTTAGAAGGTTCTTTAATTCTTTATAGAACAGTTTTGGAATTTGTCATTATAGAACAAAGTTCCATATAGAAGACAGATATTAGAACCTTTTCTTCTCACTATTGCAAATGTGATCATATCGAGGAAAAAATACCATCATTTTAATGATATTGAAATTGAATTCAACATGAACATGCGAAGCGCTGAATGCCACTGGATCCATAAATATTCGTTTCCTTTCCTTTGTATACTGTTACGCGGCATATGGCATGAAAATATTGATATGAATTATATTTGATGTATATTTTGCAATCCCTTCAAGCGTTACGATACTTTAATAAATATTTAATCGTTCAAGTTCATCAAAACGTAAAATTTATTACATTATTGTCATAAAATATGATCTGTTATTTGTCAATGACGCTAATGCTATTTTACGTTTGTTCAAAGTCAATAGAAAATATAGAGACACAAAATAGATTCAGCCAGCAACAAAACATGTCCTTCTGTTGGCGTTTCTGAAATCTTTTTAGTACTTACTATCATCAAGCCAATCACTTTATATTTCCATAAGTAGGATTTTGTATAGTTTCAGGTAAAGAGCTTTTGAAAAAACATTGGCCTACATTTTGTCGTTGTGAGTGTATGTTGTCATGCTTATTATTCAAGTCCGTACGCTTACAACACATTAATGCCGTTTTAGTGAATATCATTAGTTTCATTTTGTATGTTAGTCATGTTTTTCGCATAATATACCACTTAACCACTTCCACGTGTATAGTGACGAGATATTGAACCGTTTACTTAGCTGTTTTGTGTTTTGAATGCGATAAACACGATATACAGTGTGTCTTGGTTAATGTGAGAATAGCTTAGACAAGAAACAGGTATTGAAAATGGCGAGAACAGTATGAAAGTTTTAGCTCGAGCTGACTGCATCGAAACACTAGCTGATTTCTGGGTTGGGATTACCGAGAGTTAAATTAATTTAGGTATTGACTAAAGGCGAGTGACATATTTTAGTGTGTCAAAAATAAGCATTTTGATACCTGGATGTGATTTAAACGGTATGTTTTACGGATCCTTGATACTTTCTACATAGTATGAACTTATGAAAATGAGATAAAGTATCAGAAAATCAAATTAAACTGACCATAAAAAGTTCAATGATCTCATTGAAATGTCTGCATCACAATTGTGCTGAGGCATGGTATTCCAGACAATGAATACAGCACCTTATTGAAACTATAGTAATATCAGATCTAGAGTGGATAAAAAATGCCATAACCAATTCTTTTGTATTTATTGTCTCTCTTATTTTAGTTCAAGTTCTTCAAGACATGGATCATAGTCATCATGAAACTGGTGGTCTGTAACCAGAGATAATGGCAAACATTACATTTCCTCTCAATCTAGTGAGCACGGTGAGTGACCGCAAGGATACACCGATGAAGACTTTAATACTCTCGGTCGCATTTTACATCTAACCTCTAGCGCACGAACTTACAATTTCAAATCATATTTGATTAATATGGGGCATTCTTTCTACCGTATCCTGTCAGATAATGTCATTCGTCTTAAGGAATTTCGCATCAAATTGATTGCATGTGTTGCATGCTTCGATTAACCAAGGATTGTATTCTAGTTTTACGTTACTTTTTAAAGTGCCATAAGGGTTTGAATGATATATTGTGTGAGTACTCTTCCTTCCCAAGAAAAATCATAGTATAGCCTATCTGCTATCATGCTTTGTTAATTGGTGCTTTGCCCAAATTGGGTACATGTACCTGACACTTTCGCCAAAATTCACCCAATTGGTGCATTGGTCATCACTTTATAAAACCCAGCCATCGATATACCAAAATCGCTGAAAGGATACCCCAAACCGTGGTACATCCCCGTAAACCTTCAACCAGGGAGAATCTCCTCCGGGGTTACACTTGGGAAGGCAGACCCAGATATCCACGACATGACAGCTTCAACATCTTATTTTGACATCCATGTACATTTGTACATACGACATTCTATTTCAGTAAAGTGTAAAAAGAGAATACAATGTCATCAACGCACTCAAAGCAAGGCAGACTGACTGGTTGACAAGTCGCTGACATATCAGGGTGACATGGAAACAAGAAATGATAGGTTCTCTACTTGAAGAATGTCAAGAGGGTTTTGCTTGTTACGCATGCGATAAAAGCTAATTCTGTGGAAAGAAAAAACACTTTCCAAATTGCTGTGTGTGAAAAATCAAAATAACCTGAGCTGTCAAGAAGACGCTTGTTTGGAGGTTTTGATTTTTTTTGTCCAGATCTGATGTTGCCATACTTATAATAACAACAAATAAGAGCATGTTAAAATGCCTAACATAATGCATTAAAGTTAAGTAACCAGAGATCCCCTGTAAATATGAAAAACGTACCAACAAACCAAAGACCGTGTAAATAGAAAAAACAAACAAAACCAAACAACAACTAGAGGCAAATGGTGGTCATAGACCACAAACCTAGCTGGGGCATGTTGGTGTTGTGGAGGTATCTGACCCCTGCAAAATGTTCCAAAAATGTTCCCCTGTCATGAGGCTTGTTGTCACCGAGTTTTGAGTCCGGTACTCCTCACAGATGTCCAGAAAATGCAATTCTAAGATTTGACCCAGATGACCTTTGACCAGACCCCTGCAAGATGTTCCATAATTCACCCCTGGTCATGAGTTGTCACCGAGTTTGAGCCCTGTACCTCTTACAGATGTCCATATAACGAAATTCTAAGATTTGGCCCCAGAATGATGTCTTTTGAGCTGACCCGTGCAAAATGTTCCAATATGTTCCACAGGTCATGAGGTTGTCACCGAGATTGAGCCCCGTACCCCTTACAGATGTCCAGATATTGAAATTCGAAGATTTGACCCCAGCTGACCTTTGACCTGCCCCCCTGCAAAATGTTCCAACATGTTCCCCTGGTCATGAGGTTGTCGCCGAGATTGAGCCCTACCCTTACAGATGTCCAGATATTGAAATTCGAAGATTTGACCCCAGCTGACCTTTGACCTGATCCATGCAAAATATTCCAAAATGTTACTCTTCTCATCAAGTTTATTGTCACTGAGTTTGATAAAAAAATTCAGGGAAAAAAAAAAAAATTCGGGAAAAAAAAAATTCGAGAAAAAAAAAAATTTTCGGAAAAAAAAATTTCAAAAAAAAAATTTCGGAAAAAAATTTCAAAAAAAAACTTTCGAAAAAAAAAATAACCTTTCAAAAATAAAAATTTCGGAAAAAAAAATTCGGGAAAAAAAAAATTTCGGAAAAAAAATTTCACAAAAAAAAAAATTTCGGAAAAAAAATTTCAAAAAAAAAATTTTGGAAAAAAAAAAATTCGGAAAACAAATAATTTCGGAAAAAACAATTTCAAAAAAAAAAAACGGAAAAAAAAACAAAAAATTTCTATCTCCTTCATTCTCTTCAAAAAATCCCAATTTTTTAATTCTCTTCAATTTCCCTTAACTTCCCTCAATTTCCCCTCATTTTCCCAAATTTCGGGACGAAACTCTTTTCCAGTATGGGGCCGGTATAGGCCCTCCCCTCACTTCAAGTATCATAGCCATGCGACAAACAATGTAGACGTAACAGCATTTTTTAGCGTTTGTTACTAACGGACTAACGGACGGACGGACGGACTAACAGACGGAGAGACATGGTGACTTATTAATAGAGCTGCTACCCGCAGCTAGCTAACACCCGCAGCTAAAAACAATGATTCAAAAAGGCCAAACCATATCTTCACAAGTCAAATAATTCTTACATAGCATCAAGTCAGGGTTTCACAGTGGTTTGTTTTCAGCGGAAGAACCCGAACGATTACAATACCTAGCTGGGGTGTAAACCCCCAGCTAGGTAAATACTTAAGCAATGCAATTTCACTTTGTTGCCAGCGGAAGAAAACGGAAGATTACAGTGGTTTGTTTCAGCGGAAGAACCCGAACGATTACAATACCTAGCTGGGGGGTGTAAACCCCCCAGCTAGGTAAAAACGTGAAATGGTGTATCAGGGCTACTCTTACCGCATGGGCAGGCCTCTAGTTGATTGATGTTTTTTTAATATCAAGGCTAATCTATGTATTAACTTATCTACTTAGCTAACGCTAACGGGTTGTCGCCAATATCCTAGTTGACGTGCTGCAACTCCTGATTTGAAGCTACATACCGTATGAAACGTGCATCCCGCTTCAAAACTTCAAGGTTAATTGTTATTTTTTTTAAACTTTGGATACTTTGCCATAAGCATGCATGATCATACATATTCCAGCGTTCTACTGAATAACCCCACGACGAGATTATGATGTAAAATATTCAGTTTTCAGTATAATGCTTTTCTTCTTTTATCCAGATACCTTTAGGCAGTCAACCTATGTCATTAACAAGCTGGGAAAATAGTAAACATCAGACAAATACGTGAGAGAGTCTTATGATTTAATTCCACCCTCTTACAAATTATGTAGAAGCACTATTTTACTTTTCTAACAAATATACATGTATTATAAGATTCCCGTTAAGAATGTGATAACAAAGAGTGGTATATATACTTAAACAATGCAATGTGTCGCGTTTTCCGTGTAAAACAAAATTAAAACAACGTAACCTTATACAAGTTTGGGTTCAATATAACGTTAGTTTTACACAGTCATAGTCACAATGTTATTACAACTTCTCCAGGATCATAAATCAATATTGGCATTAACGCTATAGAAATCCATCCTTTCAAAATGAATTCAACATAATGCAATGTAGAACTGTTGTATAAAACTCCCGTACATACCAAATCAAATGTGACAATTTTACAGACATAAATGGAGCGAAATGAATCCGACGAAGACGCAAACAAATAATAATCATGTGTACTGCCGATAGCGATTTAGCTTTCACTTTTCCTTTCCTACTTTTTTGTTTTGTTATTTTGACAAATTTGTCATATCAAGGATAACGAACTCATGTATCTTGCGTTCGAAATTTGACTCATTTAACTTGAATAAATTTGTTTTACAAATGAACAGACATATCTGGTACAACAAAAAAGAAGTATTTAGAATAAAATTATCTTAACAAATTAAACGAAATGAATAATTTATAAGTTTTTGCCAAGCCAAGACTGCAGTTTTCATACATAAGAAGAGAAGCCTTGAGCAAATAGTTTGGAAGCGCTAAACAGCGGAAAAAGAATCTGATAGAGTAACTTAACTAGATTCCTGGCATCTTCCAATGGAATAGATTCCCAGTCTGTTTTAACACCTAATTCGTTTAGCACTGCAAATTATTACACAGGAAACAACGAATACGCTACACCAAGATGGTCTCGTAAAGCTGAAGTATACATTTAGCACTTAGCCATAGTGGTAATATTCTGATGTATCGGGCAGATCAAGTGGAAATGTGTAATATAAAATGCATCTTATATAATTACATGGTACGTGGTTTTATCATGCGCGAAACGCAATTACGGATGCGCTTCATACCATCAATGACAGTGTAAATGGGAAGGATAACAAAAATGTATGATGTCTTTTGTCATGATGTCTTTCTTATTCTTAGTATAGTGGTGACACGTGTCTTCTTTTGCGGATGATGATGACGAGAACTATGATGATAATGATGATGATGATGATGATGATGATGATGATGATGATGATGATGACGAGGATGGCGATGTTACTGCTGCTGCAGATGATGACGACGACGATAATGATGGGGATGATGATGAAGATGATGATGTTGTGATGACAATGTTGCTATTGCTACCGCTCTCTTGCTGCTGCTGATGATTTGATAATGATGAAGACGACGACAACGATGATGACAATGACGATGATGATGACAATGGTGGTTCGTGTAACGAGGAAGCAATAACAACCAAAGAGACAATTACGAGGAAAAAGTGCACAAGTACGAATATAAGTACATGCAAAAGGCAACATTTAATTTTTGATGACCACGATGATGATTATGCTGCTTCTGCTGCTGATGATGATGATGAAGATTAGATAAAAAAATATATACCCAAGATGTGTTTTAACAATGGTTAAAAATTTAAAAATTTAAATTTAAAAATGGTTAATGCACTAGTTTTCGCCAGCGCATAGGGCGCTGGTACCTAATTCTGAGATGGGGTTTGTGTACACTAAAGATTAGCTAAGATTATAGCCTCCTTCTATTGGTATGAATTATTTTTTTAACTTCTCGTGGTGGAAATGTTTTGATGTCTGCTAATTCGATTTGCAAGGAAAAGAAAGTATGTTTTGCCGTTTCAACGAACGAAAACGATTGAGTATTGCCAAAGTTATGTTTGAATTAATTATGACTTAAAAAGTTATCATAGGTTAGGCCTACACATATAAACATAAACTTGTTCAGCAATCAGCATATCAAAAAAATGACATGGACAAAGCTGGGGAATGATCACGAGGTCATATCAGTGGACTACTGAGCATAGCATGATGTTTGGTTGCCTGTGAGTGCATAATTGATATGTTGATAACAGATCTAATAATGTTGTGGAATCCAAATCTTCATTATATGGACCACATTGAAGTCAAAGTAATTATCTATCCTATCCTGTATCGTTTTATGGATAAAATTGACTCAAAATGTTATTGATGATATTATTGCTATCTTTAACATCAGTTTTGTCTTTTCAACGGGAAAAATCCGATTGAAAATAAAGTTTTTAGGGGCTAGCTATAATATTGAACAATATATCCCATATTTTGACATGCACTTATAGAAAATAAATAAATTATTGTCTTACTTTATAAATGATAAATACTGTAAAATGACACATAACTAAAGTGAGGCCAATTTCTATCTTTTTTATTTGATTCATAAAATTACATTCAACAAAATGATTGAAGACTGAGAAAACACACAATGCAGACTACAGAATGGAGTAGGTAAGATGCCATGTCCATAGCTTTGCAGGAGTTTCGGACTAACAATCAACACATTCAAAAAATACAGTTTAAAAGTGAAGATTGTAGTGAATGATCAGTCCTTTATCATGTCTTGCCACTATCTACTTTATAGTAAACTATACATTGCGAAATAATATAAAATTATTTTAAAATAAAATGTGCATGTAAGTTGAGTTAACATAGCGAATTAACTAACAACTGCAGTGTATTTCTTGATTTTATATAATAAGCATGGGTAAAGCAGTAAAGACAAAAATACAGAACAATTTGGAGTAATGAATTAAAGAGTTGACAGGAGTTATAGGAGTTAATGTGTTTCGCTGTTTCAGTGTGCATGTTCTCACCATTGATGGTTTGGTGAACTGTCATGTAACATGGATGTAAGCGTGATCCTAAAAAATGCCTTTCACGGTGACCCAAACTATTTACAAGACCTCTTCTGCATTGACGCTGGCTTTCCCTTTTAAAGGGAATTTTTATCTTTAAATTTCCAGGAAAGTGTTTCACTAAATCTAATAACAAGAAAAACACATAATAAGCTACCGTAGTCTTTCCCTCAACTGCCATCTCTTGCACGCAAACTTCCGGCAAAAACAAAGATTGCAAACAAATCATAAGGTTTGGAAAAAAAATAACAACAATTCGCCTTTAATGTCTTGGGAAGCGCGCAAAACGGTTTCGATATGGTTAGCTATTTTGGATGCGTGAATGTGATAACATCAATGCTTTCAAGGCATTGACTTCACGGATAACCCTTAGGTACGTTGAAACATAGGCAATGTTGCCTCCGCCTTTTAGAGGCACATTATTGCATTTTGTGCATTTCAATGAATCACTAATAGGGTATGTGGACTCTAATGTGTCGTTGAGGGTTGTGGTTGTAAGGTTTCCTTTGAAACGAAACCATAAAGTGGCTGTATACGAACATTTCCACAGAATTCATCTATTTTAGACTTAACTCAATACGTTTTGTGGTTCTTGACATAAATTTCTATAATATATACAGACACCCGAAATCTACTGAACGGCGGGTGAGTTCAGGAAACTTTTCAGGAAAACTGTCATAATGGACAAACGGCGGGTGAGCTCCATGACTGACGGACAAGGTAGCCAGGAAACGGTGAACTGCTCAAAGTTAACTCTGTGTCAATGTACAAGGTACCTCCATGATTCTCAGTTTAAAATACATTTGACAATTTATTGAATTGCACACCGATCACATGACTGCTTAAAGTCGCCAATATCTACTCGCTATATGCAGAGGCACATGGTGCATCACATTCAATGGTTTACACTGTCATTTCATTACTATTCGATTGTTTTTTCCCGGAATTTTGATGATGTTGTAGAATGTCTGAGAGCTAAGAAAATAAAGATAAGCGTGATAAGAAAATAAAACAGACATTTCTTGAACAACGAACTACATGAGGTAAATAGGAAGGTCTTTCCGGGGATCCATTCTGTATCTGTGGGGCACTGGTTCATTTTGTCCTTTTCAAATGGGCGTTGGCACTTAACCTTAGCTACAACGATCATGAATGTATGAAGTGTAGGTAGATTCCCGGGGGTAGATTGGTACACATTGCTATACCGACACGGTGCAGGGGCTCGGAGTTGGATCAATATTATGGTTATACGAGGTCATTATTTAAACATAAGGTCACACTTCTCCTTTTTAAACTTTTGAAGATTAAGAACTTATCTGTTGTCATGGTAACACTAACAAGATGACCATACATCCTAAGGCAGTATGGGGAATGAGATACGTAATATGATCATGTGCAATTGATGGCACCAATTGGTTCATAGGTGACATGTGATCATTTGGTCATTATAGCCAGGGGCTGTGTTACAAGGAATGAGTTGTTACATAATATTACCCATTGCAATAAAGAGCTCGTATTTGGATCGTATAGCAGTGAATGTGGAGACCAAGTGATCATTTCGTCGCATAGACAGGGGCAGTGTTGTGAGGAATGAGTTACATAGTATGACCAGGTGCAATCTAGAGATACATGTACAATCGAGATCGTTTTCTATCACTTGTTTTAATATATAACCAGGGGTGCCGACTGAGTTACATAATACGCCCTTGTGCAATCAAGAGCTCCTATTGTGATCGTTGTCTGAGACCAGATGGTCATTTGGTCATATAGCCAAGGGCAGTGTTATGAGGAATGAGTAACACAATATCAATATGACCTTGTGCAATCTAGAGCAACAATTGTCATGATTGTACTTCGATTGTTATCAGTCACTGTAGTGACCATGTTCATTTGGTCAAGTAGTCAATGGCAACGTTATAAGGAATGTGTTACACATTGCCCGATTGTTATCTGTCACTTGGTGACCACAATCAGTCTGACAGTATATCGCCGAGGAATCAATGAGTATAAACTTTGTATCGTGCTGGAAGTCATCTTCGCCTAAAGGCACACGGTCGTATACTACGAGTCAATATTTTGCTCGAGGCATTGTTTTGTGAAATGAGTTTTTGTCGCATCTATGGTTCTAAACGAAAGAGAAAAATGACAATTTTAAAGAGACACTTGTAACGTAGGATGATTAGCTTGAGTATCGTTTACGTGATACAGACACGTAAATAAACGTCGCTTTAAACGCGCTACGCATAATCGCATATCCTGATCTTGATATATTTGTTCTACATGGATTAGAATAAAATCACCTATCAAGATACGACAGAACTTGAATTCATAATCACTATTGTGGATTCTCCATACAGGAGGATACATTAAAGAACGATCCTAGAAGTGTTTGCATGTAATGTCACTAAAGACTGTTACTGATCTTGCAAAATACTAATAAGATGTCGTGGTGCACCTGCGACACAAGGGATTTGCATTATAAAAGGTCTTGATATTATATACTTTCACGGTCATATACAGTATAAGCAGTACACGAATCTATACAGTATAAGCAATACGCAGGTTATGGTAATAACAGAAATTGGTAGGTGTTTCATTAATTTATATACAACCGGCGTAAATGTTTTGCAACAGAAGTTGGTCATGCACGAGCCGAGTTAATTCTCCTGTCGTAACGACCGTATGAATAACCGCCGCATTAATTGATGTCACGGTTGATCTAACCGCTTCAAAATGTCCCCAATGACGGTTAAAGCGACAGAAATAGAATGCAACGAGAGCATTAATAATAATTTGGCAACCTTATTTTTTTTCTTGAAATTATTAATACATGTATATGTTTGATACATTTGGTAATAAGCAAAGAGCACAGGACCAACCCAAAAGTGCTCAAAGAGTACTAAATTAAAGGGAATCCCATATTGTCTGTCTTTGCATCTAACAACTGTCAAAATAAATGTTACACTAAGTCGCGGCTTTTCATTATACAGGGTGTATCAAAATATAGTATACAGTTTGAACAATTCCACTAGATTAAAAAAGTACGAGGTATTTGGTCAACATAATTTAGTTGATAGCTGAATCAACATCTTGTCCTCCCACAACTGTAATACCAATGGCGTGTAACCATTAATAAGTCTCATTGACTTTCTTGTGAGTCGTGTAAAAATTGCGCGAAGTCAATTAAAATAACATAAAAAAAAGCAGGAACACATCTATCAAGATTACAAGACAAGCGTATAAGACTCGAGAAACAGGCATGGATCGGAAAAAGAGGAAAGAGAGAAAGGTGAGATGATGGAGAGATACGTGGAAACGACAAGTTTTACACGGCTAGCCAAATATATAAAAGGAAGTACGGCCTCACGTTGCAGAAGGCGGAACAGCGCGACGAGAAAACGACTGGCTGAGTGAGTGAGTCAAATTAAAGAAACATATCGCTATAATCTCCAAACTATACGGGCTCTCAAAATCTGACTTCGTATAGATATTGAAAACCCCCTGATTTAGTTCGTTATGTGGATTTCTTAATGTTGACATGTATACATAATTAAAATAATTGATCAGAAAAATATTCGATATGATGAATATAAATCCAAGGCATGTCTTTCTTTCTATATTACTGTTCATGTTATATTTATAACATTATGAGTTCCTCTCATTGTGTTATCTTTGTATATATTTTTGTATATTGAATACACAAAAATAGAATAAGTATATAATGCTATAGCGATAGCAAAGTCAACAGTGTACTAAACATGATACAACAGTAGAATCTGGTGACCTTTGACAATTGTGTATATTCAGTCAACAGTCAAGTTCAGAAATAGATTTATCTGCTATCTTGCATTGTGTAAGTTATAATAAAGGCAGATGATATGTCACCTTTCTATATTTGAACAATGGAAGCCGAGAAAAAGACTAGAAAGATCGTGTTTGGTAGTTTGGTATAGGTATGACATAGCAACACCGGGATAGTTTGTTAGATATGGATTACGGTGCATGGCGGTACCTAGTAACGTAATACCAGGCTCTTAGTGTGTCCCAGCTACCTTTACCTATAGGTCGAAATGCTTATAGTAATGAGTTCTAGACTTTATGAAATGTATATCGTAATGTAAACCTACATGACACAAAATATACACCATGTTTTACACATTACTCCTAAGCCTTAATTACTGTGACGAAAGTATGAAATAGTTTCAACCATTATATACAATGATGTAAAGGCTAAAGTTACATCTGGTAAATAAAACGTGACGTGTCCCTAATATGATATTAGGTTGTATCTTGTATTTGTATCTCTAACAATTCACTTCCTTTTTGCCATTTACCTCACGTGGAAAAAGGTTGTAACATACAAAGAGACAATGTTACTGTCTTTGCCATAGGTTGGTTAAACAGCTACCAATGACATTGAGGAGGCGTATGTATGATCAATGTGTGTTACCAACCATGACTTACGGCGCTGAAACCTGGTCGACTACTAAAGATCTGGAACAAAAACTCACCACGTCACAGCGAGCCATGGAGAGACGTATGTTAAACATAACTTTACGTGACAAAATCAGAAACAGTGACTTAAGAAGTAAAACTGGAGTCAAAGACATCATGGAAAGGATTGGGGAAGCAAAATGGAGATGGGCGGGACATGTGGCAAGAAAAAACGACAACAGATGGACAAAAAGAGTCACCGAGTGGCAACCAAGAACAGGAAAGCGTAGAAGAGGAAGGCAAAGACGAAGATGGCGAGACGACTTAACAGCATATAGAGGCACCACTTGGGTAAGGGATGCGCAAGACAGACAGAAATGGAAGATTCTTGAAGAGGGCTTCATACAACAGAGGATTAAATAGCCTAGGTGAAGTGAGGGATGAGGTTAAACAGTATGGCACATACTTCGGAAACAAGTATCTTCCTCTCATTGTATTTACATGTTACACTCATTAACCATGTCAAGGTCATTGACAAAATATTGACTAAATTATGGCAAAAGGAAGTTGCATGATAGTGAAGTAAATAAAAGACGCAACATTTTCTCATATTAGTACGATTCTTCCGTTTATATTTCAAAGCATCGTAATGACAGTAATGACCATTTGAATAGGACATACTATTTACACCAACCTCACTGACCAAAGTCATTGGCAAGGTTGTGGCAATATAACTAATTGGACACACGCGTGCCGTACACGACTTGTAGATATCACCTTAGCAATATCAATTTCTTAATGGACATCTTTTGTCAATTTGACAGTGTGTACTAACTAAAACTAGAATGTGTGTCTTTAAATTCAGATTATGTTACTACTATAGCATAATGGTGCTGAATCGTTGACTTGCGAGAAAACGCACCTGCGAGACATTATGTGTTTTGTGAAGCAAATACTAATGATGGACAAAATATAGCATCATGTCTTGTTGCATAGTTCAATGACATCCACCCAACATTCATAGCTCAAGAATTGACCTCAAGTTGAGAATTACGAATTTTTGTACCCATTATATTCAAAGGTCATTATATCAGTGTGCGAGCATATCAGGATAACAAAACTGTGTCCTGAGAAATGAGCATGAGTCGGAGCTACGTCTGCGGAGGTATACAGGTTGCATGATATTATCGACATCATACAGTCATATATGAATATCTATATAAACATGTTGCTGCATTTAAAGGTTACTTTGGGTCGGTATTAATACACAGGCCGTGGATTGTGAGTTGCAGATAACACTTTAATTGCGTGAATAAATGGTATGTTTGGTCTATGGTAAATTCTGCCACCGACCGGTATCGAACCACGGGCCGGCCGTAAGAGCAAGGCCGGCAAGTTTGTAATTACGTGGATTCAGAAGACTGTATATGACATTAGCCATTGACAGTCCACTGCTGGGCGAAAGCCTCAGCATGTCTCCGCCAGGTAGCTCTGTCACTGGCCTTACTGAACGAATGTACTGTTCCCAAGTATTCGTCTATCTCATCTCTCCTTCTTTTGCATTGTCTTCCGCTGTTCCACCACCATAGGTCTCAAAACAGTCATTGCTGTTGTCCATTTCTTGTATGTCCTTCTACTCATGTGCCATGCCAGAGGCGGATCCAGGCATTTTCAATAGGGAGGGGCGCCATTGGCGCCGAGCCACCGCTGTTGCCGCCACACAAAGCAGGCGCCACTCTGCAAAAATGAGGGGGTGGGGCGGCGCCGCTCTGCAAAAATTAGGGAGGGGTTAAATCCGCCCCTGAAGGCTGTACAATTCCATTGCTGAGTTTTGCTGTTTTCATGATGTCTTGAGTCTGTGTCTGGCAGGTATCTAGCCCATTTGTTTGTCTTTCCAGGCATGCTGTAATTAATTTTGGCGACATTATATCTCCCTGTCTCTGTCTCACTCTTTTTTTATGCTGATCTTTGCACTTTCTTTGTGAAGAGTTACTGCTTCAGCTTGGCAAGCTCTTTAGTGACGGGGTCTCCTTTCAGATTCATGATTGAACCAATTTTATTCCTTGATTTCCCTGGTAAATCATGGTAGTTCCCCTTTGTTCTTCGTTATTCCTGATGGTTCCTGATTAAGTATTATCAGAAAAAAAACCCACATACACTAATGCTGAACACGCCTGATAATTCCTGAAACTTCCTCAAAAAAGATTACAAGATGAGTGGCTATTAAAGGGTATTACATGAAGTTGTGAAGTTTTATGGCTGAAAACTGCCTGTGCTAGTGTCAATATTGCCTGTTCAGCACTATACTTTAGCAGGGTATAGAAAACACTGTTCGGCACAGATCGTAATTAACCAATGACTGTTGGTGTAGATGACCGATATGCCACAAGTGAAGACCTGAAGGTATCACACCACTAGAAATAAACCATTTATATGACGCGGTGTTGTAAAGGGAATACAAAATTGCAGTCTTCAAAGGATAAATGTTGCGGATATATTCTTTACAATAGCTTTCAATCAACGAACACAATCACATTATTATGAGTTGATTGCCAAATTGCAAAAGAAATCACAAGAATGAGTATTTATTGGTTTCAGTCATTCAATGAACACCACCGGACCGGTTCCAAAAGCTGGTTTTTGCTAGCTCACAAAATGGCAGTCATCCAAGACCTTAGTAATTGCCTGTAACAATGAACAACTGATCCATTGTTTATAGTGTTTGAAGAAAATGATATCTCAACCACGCCCATTATGGTACACTTGTAGGACTTTATTCTAAAACAGCACTCATTGCTTTGCTTTCTAAAAGTCGAGACACATTTCATGTTACATTCAAGATGAGATTGGCCGATTGGGATTGTTAATTTTCTGACATACGTTCCCGCAAGACAAGTTAATTACAAGAACGTGTTAAAACCTCCTGACATTCTACTAATCATTTCAACATCATGAACACGGGGACGCAGGTAAGAATGGCGAATGACTTTAGCGACCGAGCAATGTATTGTCATAAAAAACGGTTTCTTTTCCTAACCACATAACAGTGTATCCCGGCACTTAACATGTAACTTGTAAGCTCACATTGTCAGCGAACTTTTATTTACTCTGCCAATGTCCCGGGCTAAAGTGCTCATGAATGACACCTGACCCAGGTGACCATCTTTAGAAGTCGCTATTAAAATGGCTCGTCAACTGAGGTATGACATCCAAAATAGCTTCAGAATATAGTGATAATCACCATCATAAATCTCGAGATCCTGGCCAAAATTTGACATGTTTTCCGGACTACTTCTAAAATTTTCAACGCTTTTAATACATGTAATACAACGGTGTAGAGATTACGAGATCATTACTGGTGGCATTGAACCGATCATGAAATGGAATTACCTGAAAAAGCAGTATCATAACTGTCATGATCAATAACGGTATTATGCAATGGATATCAGCCCCTGGGAGGTTCACCGCATTTCAAAAACTGTCCATCTCTCATATACTGTGCTCTTGGGACCATAATACTATTTGCCAAAACTGATGAGACATTCAAACCAAGAGGTTTCAATGGCCGAGTAATGAACCACCAAGGAGGTCGTACTGAAACAAAATCGCATGCACCTCTAAGGCAAGCGAAAACCAAATCCTGGGATACCCATAAACGTTTACCACGGAGATAGGCATTTCGCAGTGAGAAAGTAGCCCACTCCGTAGTCCCTTTTTGATCAACAATTCATCTCCGCTGCGTCCTTTCACAAAGCACATCGCGGTTCCCAGCATGGATGCAATTTCATTATCAGAATATGGATTTTAAAAGGGGGCTACAAAGTACACTAGCGAGAAAGGGAAAGTAAACAAGAAAATAATAAAATCACATTCGCATTCTTTCTGGACATTCTTGGAAGACCTTGACATGATGAAGGGGTTGAATAGCGTATATATATAGATATCTTTGGATAAACTTAAAAAATCGTAACCCGGATCCCGTATTCAAGTAACATTTTTGTAACATCTGATTCTCCGATACAAGTATTTTATAGTCATTCCAGTCGTGGGAGTTCACTTTGCATTGATTCGTAAATTAATGTTGATACTATAATGGAAGTGGCACGATAAAGCATTTTCATGTTCAACTAATTCAGTCTCTATAGAAAAACACCCACTGAAAATTAGATCGTTCATTCCATTTCTTCCTAAGTATTTAAGATACGTGGGTTTGTATGACGTTAGTATATAATCATTAACTTGCAACGTTTATTAGCAACCTGTAGCTATATGGAGGACAATGGCTTGTTCAAGATGAACTTCATACTGTCTACACCCTCTATAGGGTCAATCTCTCACACATGTGTAGATTCCAAATGGAATCACCCACTCAGCATTGCTCAGTTACCCCCGTTTGAAATTCCCACTCCTTGTATGGAAGATAAAGGCCATGTCTTCCATAAGGAGTGTATGGATTAATGGTTTTCAACTGAAATAGCCAAATAATGCAAATATTGCTGTTGTAGCTTGCGGTTATAGTTTACTTGAAAAAATATACCAATTATGAAGAAAATGGGAACATGTCACATTTTGTGCAAACTCTACTCATTTTGGGATTAATTATTCCAATGTTTTCATGATGGAGGAGTTGACAAATGTGACAGTACATACAGATTGATCATGTTCAGTCAAATAGCTGCAGAAGATAATTATATGCATCTATGTTTAATGATTATACAAAAGAACGGAAACTAGAATGATGAACTATCAGTTAGATTGACTAATATGTTTTATTCAAATTGATTTATACGATGGAACGCGACAGATCGTGATCATCTATGTGTTGATACTCTTCACAAATCGTGTTTTTTAACATGACAATACGTTGTATAATTGAAATTTCTTCAATCAATGCTAACTTATAAGGTAATAATTATATCCTGGCACATTTGATTACTTATGTCTTGGAGGTACAGACTTTAAAACAACAAGTCGACAAGTGATCCCAAACAAATTGTTGACATTCATAATATTAATACAGTGTAACAATACACTCCTATAGTGAAAACCAACTGAATGCAAATCTAATAATATTTGAAATCACTTTTGTTTAATTGAAATTAACCATTTTGACGATTTCCTGTAATTAAGTCGATATTTTGACAAAAATCTACGCATTTATACCCACAAACACGCCTCAATTTGTAAATTTAATCGGGAGCTTCAGAGCGAATAAACAAGATTTTAAATTACAAAATTTGATCACGGATTTTATGTTATAAAAACGTATAATCAAAATGCGATAACCAATCATAATGGCGTTATATCGGATTACTTTTTAACTGTTATAAAATTGCATCAATGTCTTTTTAAGTTCCTGATCACGGATATGTCCCAGCAGTGTCTGTCTATTCAGTATCGAAGTTACGTAATGTTACTATGTCAACGGGATCACGCGCTTGGGTTATGAACCACGATCGAAACAATCACCACACAAAGTATATGGCACTTGAAGGCATATCAAAATAGCGTGATCCGGTAACCAAGAGAATTACGTAACCACTTCGATGCTGAATTACCTAGGACTTCTTTGATCCAATATAATCCTACATATTCAATGGTGCGTAAAGCAACAGGTGGGATACAGATACCAATATCAATTACGTGGAATAGAGCGTAAAATTGTAGAGCTATAAAAGACTTTGGTGAGATATGAAAAATGCATAACAAAATACGAAATGTCATTCTTGCGTTTTATGACATGTCACAAATTTGATGATCTAAACAAATGAAAACAAAAATATAAGATAAAATACAAATAATGAAATCAAAAATATAATGTTCTGCACTTTTAATACTTTCAATAATTGCTATATGTTATTGTTGCCAAGACGACCATTTCAAAAGAAAAAAAATACAGTCTTATGTTTCCATCTAACCATTCGAAATTGTCACCTTTCAGCCGAAATAGCTTGTCACTAAAATCACCAAAAATGTCACTTGAAGCTATGAAATTGACAACTCTTTACATTTAAATGGTCGCCATATCAACAATATTAAGGCCATTGCAAAGAAACGAGTTGTCAAAATGTGCAAAATATAAAAGCGGTTATTTTTTCATATTTCCATTTTCTGGTCTATATCAAATTGCACACATGTTATATATTATCTCATTAGGACTTGAGGATTACCATAAGATGGAATTATGGATTGTATTAATCGAGGCAAACACGCGTTATCGTAAATATCACGGATGATACTGATAATATAATACCAAAACGATCGTTACCCGTCCATTTCCAGTAACCATGGACAACAATGTCACACCAAAATTTAACATTCGGACTATGGGCTAGTACAGTTGAACTCTATACACTCCGTACGGAGGGCACAGTCTCAATCAGGAGGTGTATATTTCAAATGTAATCACCCACCCAGTCAACCCCGTTTGGAATTCCCACTCCCTCTGTAGAAGATAAAGGTCATGTCTTCCATAAGGAGTGTTTGGATTTCAACTGGAATAGCCAAATAATGCAGCTTGCGGTTATAGTCTACCTGCAAATATATACCAAGTATGAAGTAAATGAGAAATGTCCCAATTTGTGCAAACTCTACTTGTGAAATTGACACTTATTTTGGGATTAATTATTGCAATGTTTTCATGATGGAGGAGTTCACAAATGTGACAGTACAGACAGATTCATCATATTCATCATTCAAATAGTTGCATAAGATAATTATATGCATCTGTGTTTAATGATTAAACAAAACAACGGAAACTAGAGTGATGAACTATCAGTTAGATTGACTAATGTTTTATTCAAATTGATTTATACATTGGAACGCGACAGATCGTGATCAACTGTGTGTTGATACTTTTCACAAATCGTGTTTTTTAACATGACAGTACGTTGTATAATTGAAATGTCTTCTATCAATGCTAACTTATAAGGCAATAATTATATCCTGGCACATCTGATTACTTTTATCTTGGAGGTACAGACTTTAAAACAACAAACCGACAGGCATGACAAGTAATCCCAAACAAATTGTTGACATTTATAATATTAATACGGTGTAACAATACACTCCTATAGTGAAAACAACTCAATGTAAATCTAATGATATTTTAAATCACTTTTTGTTAATTGAACCATTTTAACGATTTTCCTGTAATTTAGTCGATATTCAGTCAATAATCTAAACATTTACCCACACGCACGCCTCAATTTGTAAATTTAATCGGGAGCTCTAGAGCAAATAAACAAGATTTTAAATTACACAATGTGATCAAAAAAGTCAAAATGTGATATCCAATCATATTGGTGTTATATCGGATGATTTTTAACTGTTATACAATTGCATCAATGTCTTGCTAAAGTTCCTGATCACGGATATATCCCAGCAGTGTATATTTATACCTAGGGCTTCTTTGATCCAATGTATAGCATACATATTCAATAGTGCGTAAAGCAACAGGTGGGATACAGATACCAATATCAATTACATGGAATAGAGCGTAAAATTGTAGAGCTATAAAAGGCTTATACCAAATACAAATGTCATTCTTGTGTTTTATGACATGTCACAAATTTGACAAATCTAAACAAATGAAAACAAAAATAAAAATTTTTATCTTATTGTTTCGCACGCTCCCAGGCATCTTTTTGTTCTTTTTGTGGGACCCCATTGGAATTAAGTCTACACAGGAAGCTAAACTTTATGGGTCATCCTGGCAATTCGGCATTTTGGTGTCTTTTTGGTGTGCAGCTTTTCAATGTGTTATTTTTTTGTATGTTTCATTGTACAATTTTATGTCGCTTTTTGCCAAATAAATATGAATGAATGAATGAAAGAAAGAAAATCTACGTACTAACAAAATGCAAAAAAAAAAAAGAAATACAATAAATAATGTTCTGACTTTTAATACTTGCAATGATCTGTTTCAATATTTAATAACACCTTTATTTTATTGTTGCCAAGACGACCATTTCAAAAGATGAAACACGCAGCCTCATTTTTGCATTTAACCCTTTGAAATTGTCTCTTTTCTGCCGAAATGTTTTGCCATCTCAAATCATTCAGAATGTCACGTTGCGGTTGCTTGAGTGCTATGAAATTGACAACTCTTTTCATTAAATGGTCGCCATATCAACGATATTGGTGCTATTGAAACGAACACTAAAAATACTATATAAAAAATAAAATACAATAATGAAATCCAATATATGATGGTCTGACTTTAATACTTGATCTATTTCAATAACCCCTATATTTTACTGTTGCCATGACGACCATTTCAATAGGGAAAAAACATCCAGATTTATTTTTGAAATGTTCGCTTTTTCTGTCGAAATGCCTTGTCTTATAAAATCATTCAGAATGTCACGATGTTGTTGTTTGGGTGCAACTATGAAATTGGCAACTCTTTTCATTTAAATGGTCACCATATCAATGATATTGGAGCTATTGAAACAAAAGAGTTATCAAAATGTGCAAAATATAACAGCGGTTATTTTTTCATATTTCCATTTTTTGGTTCTTTATAAGATTGCATACGTGTTAACCCATTATCTAATTAGGACAAAAGCAGATCCTTGTTTTCCAGCTATTAAAGACACTAACGTGTTTGGAGGATTAATATAATGAGATGGAATTATGGATTGTATTAATCGAGGCAGAAACGAGTTAGCATAAATGTCATGGATGATACTAATTATACAGGCTGTATCAAAACCGCCGTTACCCACCCATTTTCAGTAATTATGGACAATCCTTCGACATTAAAATGCAACATAAGTTCCATCTATTTGTAAAGTAATATTATGAAAGGACATCAAGCTATAATTCCTTGTTATTTTATAAGAGAATCCGATGTTATATCTTTGAGAGGAGCAGACTTTTTAATAAACATAAAACCTGCTGGCTACAATCATCTTGAAACAACCTGTATAATGCCCGTGATTATTGTATTACTGATTAAGAAGAAGCGTTCGATTATGTTAGTAGAGCACGACATTCAATTACATTTTTTGAAGAGAAGGAGGATATAATTGTTTTTATCAAAATAAACCACACTTGACAAAATCCATGTTCATTATTATCTTTATAGATTATAAAAACAATGAATGTGGATCGTGAAGAGGCAGCATTTCAACCATCGATAACTACAGGAAGAAAACCAGCGTACACTCTTATTTTGAAAGTTAAGATTGCGCTGTTTAAAAGACGGAAGTTTAAGATTGCTTAGTGTTTTCGCGATCGTATGGCTTATTAAAATGTCTTTAAATAACAAAATTTAATTTTTGTTAATTTGGAATAGGTTAAACCTTTAACAGCCAACTGATTTAGAAAAATTCGCATAAACCCCGTCTGAAAATTCCATAAACGTTTAATCCGAAGTTCTTTAAACTCCAATAATGATGGATGTCACAGTCGTCGATCAGTGTGTGGGATAGCTGACTCGGTCAATGGTCACGAAGTGTTGGAATATCTACTTCAAATTACCATCAGAACTATTTAGATGTATCACGAGTGTATACACGTTTAATACCAGGGATTTAATATCTACTTTTTGAAACAAATTTCCATCAGAAATATTTAGATTGTATATTACGACCTGGCAATTTTGGGCGTGATTAATAGCAATGAAATCGAGATTTATCGATAATGCTTTTGGAAATTGAGATATCGGCTTTAAAAAAAAATTATAGTATTTTACCTTGAAACTGTTAATCTCCAGTCTAAAACTACAAATCCAGGCATGCGATGTTGTACCGGTGAATGCATCATTGCCACTTGTATATTTTATACAACTTATATAAGGTCCGTATAACTGTTTTGCTATAATGACGAGCATCACATGTTTTGTGTGACTAGATGGGGATTGAATGGGATTGAATACATGGTGTATTGTGTGACTGACAACATCCGTACATGGGACTGGATGACTTTGAATCCAGTCTTCAGAGAGTGGATTAGCAACTTTGAGAGCATTGCCTGTCAGATACACCCCATCTGATATCAAAAACGTCGTTTTAACGACGCATCACAACGAACGTGGAAAAAGAACAATTAGTCTTACCAATTTACTAGGGAAGAGGGCTTACATAATAGTGATAGCATCTTCCTTCGTGAAATCAAAAGAATGCGTCAATTACACAATACAAATTTTTTTACTGTTTTTACTGTTTTATCATGATGCAGGGTAAATAAATATTTCACATTCTGCTGTAAAATGGATTTCACATTCTGCTGTTCTGCATGTGCATGTCAATGATTTTATCATGGTAAATAATGTTCTCGTAGACATGTTAAAAGACGCAGTATACTTATTTAAACAAGAATTCCCTCTTTCTTTCCTTTTCTCTTCTCCTTCCTCTTTTTCCCCTTTTTTCTTTTCCTCTTTCCCCTTTCTCTTCTTCCCTCTTTTTCCCCTTTTTTCTCTTCTCCTTCCCCTTTTTTCTTCCCTCTTTTTCTCTCCTTCCCCCTTTTCCCCTTCCCAATTTTTTGCTCTTCTTCCCAGTTTTTTTGGTCCGGGGCAGCTTGCCCCAGCCACCCCACTGTTACGCCACTGGGAGTGCATTAGACGGATCAACATCAGATATCATTGATTTACATGCACAGCTCTCTTCATTAGTAAAAGTTGCACAATTGTGATTTTACCCTTTCGTTGTTAAATAAACATATCTCGAAATTGGAACAAGCAAATTGAACAGAATAATGACGAATTAAACCGTTTAAACTATTTTGTGTGACTGGACAGCAATAAAATGTCACTCTTTTTTGAACGATAAATGTCTAAGCTTTTAACTCGTTTACTGGTTGACTAGTTGCGGTTTAAAGATTATAATGCGTTTTGGAGTTAAATGTCCAAACGACAAGTTTAAAAGCCATTAAACTTATATTAGAAGCTGACTAGTTATCGTCTCAGATTGGAAGGGAACGTATTTTAAGCAACGCAAGTTTAAAATCGTAAAGATTCTTAAATCGGTGAATTTAAGTATTATAATCGACGATTATGAAACACTGAAATGCTATGCCGTGTTGGTCATTGTTTGATAATGTAACTTGTAAGACGAATACATTCCAGAATCGTGTTCTTTTACACCTTGAAAATTGGATGATTTTGGTTCGTGACAACATAACATGGTGAAAAAGAGGTGGAAGGGGTTGGTCAGCATTCATTGGGCATAGTATCTGCACTTTACAATTCTATCTGATATCAAAAAACGTTGTTTTAACGACGCATCACAACGAACGTGGAAAAAAAGAATACAAATTCTAGGGTCACCAGTATATTTAAACCATAATGAATTAAATCGTTGTCACTATTTTTAAACTATAAATGTCTAAGCTTTTAACTCGTTTTCTGTTGACTAGTGCTCTTCATTAGAAGCTGACTAGTTATCGTCTTAGATTGGAAGGAACGTATTTTAAGCAACGCATAATTAAGAACGTTTACCAGCCCCTTAACCAAACCATTGACACAACTAAAACGAAACAAGAAGTTACAGTATTTCTACGAGTACGCCATCTGTTATTACAGTACCGGTGCATCGGGTCTCTGTGTGAGTGGTCGAGCTTTCGTCAGATGTGTCATTTACTTCAGACACACTTCTGACGAAAGCTCGACAACTCACACGGGGACCGGCAGCACCGGTACTGTTATAACCGATGGCGTACTCGTATAAATACTATATAACTTATTATGAATTCCCGTCGAGAAAGTCTATCTACTTATAAAACGAAACACATGAATGTTCAAGGTTAATGTAAACACAAAGCAATAATATATTTCTTTGGCTTGATGTATGCCACGAAAGAAGAACTGCTTTTAATGGGTTAATTTAATAATAAATTGATCGCTGAAAAAGCTGGTATCAAAACTGATAAACACCTCTACATTATGTTTAGTCATATTTAGGAGGCTTTAGCCGGCATCATGCAAGAGATTTCGCTGTCTGGTTTTAAGATTGAGCACGTATAAAATGCATTAGTGTGTACAACATGTTATAGGGGCATTAATGGGTTGTATTTGCAATACTATCAACAAGGAAGATATAGCAGGTACTCGGTGTAAATCGGCTTTTGAAAACACCACTGAGCGTTATTTGATGTACCGACATATTTCATGTTTGTGTCATGCATGCACGTGCTATCAATATTGCTAATGTAAAAGAAGAATTCCGTTTCAATAAATACAATATGACAAACATTACTTACGCCATTTCATCCCATTTATATCTTATTATTTTAAATATGTTGCACTTTCCATTTCTATGACTACCACACATCGGCACTATTTTAAATGCTGTGTGTGATGCGTTGAATTTATTGAAAACAAAATGACATTTTTATCGGTCATTTTAATTGTACTTTCTTTGATTTAATCCCCTTTTCACATTTTTATATATGGTCCTGTGTTATTAACTGAGGTACTTGTGTTAATAGTAAGAAAGTGAAATGTTTCAAACATTTTACCTACACGTCTCATTTGAAGTGGTTCATCCTCCTGAGCATTTTGACACTTTTTTTAATAATGAAAAATGAGAGTGTGGGAAAAAACAACAGCAATCATTCTGAGCAAGTATTAGTCTTTTAAATGGCATTCTGTATTATGTACTTGGTTTAGATGTCTGGGAATTCATTTAGACATTTTTTACTAGATTCAAATTTTAATGGGGGTTTTAGATCAAATTTACGATATGAGTCCCTCCCCCCTAATCCGCATCCACCTAATCAACAACCACCCTTAGCACATTTCATTTCATAAAAAAAATAATTACAAAATTATTTTTAAAACAGGATATTACATGAGTAATATAGACTAAATCAGTCTCAATTTAAGACCTAATTGAATCTTCTAAGTGAAGGAATACTCAAGAGACATGGACAGTATTTTGAAATCCATGCTGCACATCATCAAAATGTAACAAAATTACCTTTTTGGGTACCCCAGTATAATAGGACCATTATGTGTGAATTTCTCATTTGAGAATAATCATAAATAGTCAACTGTCAAAAGTGCTGTAATGATACATCCTACTTTTTGCACTATAAGTAAAGAAACAAATAAAAGGCCAACGACATCCGCATTAGGTACTACACGAGTGATAAGCAGATAATTTAACCTTAAAAGCTCCGTTGTCACACAAGCAATAATATTTCCTCCAATGAACCAACATGTCTATATCCACATGAACAATATAATTTACAATCGAAGGATTCGAGCACCTGCTATTCTTATATTGCATTTAAGCGCACTTTTAATACAGTAAAGATAGAACTTATCTACTACTCCTTACCGTTAGAACAGTGGTTACCCGCGACGCCATTTTCTCTCCAATACTTTGCATTCTTAGCAACAAACAAACTTCAACACGTTGTACCATTTTGCATTATACGCAACACCTCATTTGGTAATGATAATTGAGATATGGATATCGTCCAACTATTACCCACATGATTAAATTTGTCTTCTGTGTACTTGCATGTTGGCACAGTCAAACATACCACTGTATTTGTTCCATGTTATCCCAAGTACCCATATTCCATCATGATCAAATATAATGCATACAAATTATTGCGATTTTCTCGGCCATTATCTGTTCAACCGTAACCATACTACCATTGTTATGGTCTATTTCTAGCGAGCAGGCGTGTTTTCAGTGTGACCCGTAGGTTATTTTGAGAATAAAATTGAAAATAATTATCAACCTTTGTACAATGAACCAAAAATAAACCACACACTTATCGTAACTACGGAAAGAAAATAATAGTTAACTATAATAATCTCAGTCAAGCGCAAGTTCATATCACTTAAATCAGGTATAGTACAGTGTATGGCAAAGTTCGGAAAATTTGGCCTTTGAATTCGAAAGGTAAATATTAAGGTTTAAAATAAAAAGTTTGTTGAAATTGTGTCAAGAGTCCTTCATAGTCTGTGGCATTATGGCTCTGTCAGGGCTGACAATAATACGATACAGGTAACCATGGTACGGATCTCAGGTATGGAAGCCATGATTAAGCAGTTAATACTATAAGTGTCGATCAAAATTTAAAAAAATAAAGGGAACACACTTTGAGCACTAAATTTAAAGGTGACGTTTATTTCATTCCTAATTCTTTAATCAATATCTTTTTTAAGTACTGCAGTCTACTTTGAGATATTCAATTTAAAACACATATCGTTTATTAAGTAATATTTGAATACTATTGAACCGTTAAGATTCACCTAATGACTCACTTGGGCTCCTTCTCCTTGAGGTAAATTTCATGTGCAAATTGAGAACCCTCTCCTCTAAAGTTCCAACTAGAATTTAGGTTCGGTGCCTTTATTTGCTGGTGAGAATTTTAAGGAAGGGTACTTTTAGATTGTGCCTAAAATTCAACTTCAAGGGAGCCCATAGCGCCATTAGGCGAACTTTTACGGTATTACTATTTGATTGTTATAAAATATATATTAAGCATATCACATCTCCCATGCTTCTTATTTTTTTTATTATTATTTCAAGTATATGAAATTAAATCGTCAAGATGGCCCAAGTCCAAACTTTGAAGATGAAGATGACATTCTTTCTAAAGGAAATTACCAAAATATCATTATCAGATATTTGGTCATGATATACTAGTGGTTTGCTTGAATGATCAATCATTATCTTTGGTTTCCTTTGAACTGACAAAGACAAAATTCAAAAATGGACTTGGGCTATTCTTATAATAAATTAATCAATATTGTACATTAATAAAGGGGAGTAAAATTACTTCTAACCAAATTAATGTAACATGAATTGATCCGCTTTGTCTTTAAAAGGAGTAAAAAAGTGATAAAAAGTGTGCATTATCACTTATTCACAGAAGCTTGTAAGTTCTTCAAAAAACTTGTTCTTACAAGAAAAAAAACCCAACGCTCTTTGCACTATAATAGTGGTGTTTCATTCTAGACTTGTGGTGGCATAATATTCTCTAATCTTATTCCACATACATACAACAGCAGCAGCAGCAACAGTAATAGCAGTAGCAGCAGGAAAAGAGTAGTTTGTCCACTCTGAAGTACAAAGTGACAACGCGCGCGTATACAGCGCATTAACAGTGCGTAGTGCTGCGTCTCTGCTTCAGGTATGCGTGCCTTCAAACTCGGCACAGTGTGTGCGTCAGCGTCTGTACTTTGTACTTCAGTGTAGACTGACTGTACGTTGTTTGTACTGCAGCAGATTGCAGGTGAGGGAAATCCACACCATCATTTATTTCAAATACCAATAACCATGATAACATGGCACCACTTTTTGCACGATATTCCAGGGCCATGAAATACTACTTCAGTTTCTACAAGCAGCGACAACGCTGTTACCATCTTCATCAATACTGTCATGTTTCCTATCATCACATGCATCATAATTGACACCAGAGCATGATTATGTTGTCATACATAATCACGGTTTCCAATATCCAATGGCAATTCATCAGAAAATTCTTATTAAAACACAAAAACACAAATATTAATCACGTTCATCACCTAATGGCGACAAGCGTGTCTTCGTCGAACTTATCCGTAGAAAGATGAGCGTTAAGAAAGTATTATTGGCGGCAATTGGATACCCTCGAAAGTCTAAAGCTGTTCAAATACATGAAATACGAACATTTTATTACATATTCACTTAAGAATGTGTCAATATTCTCTTCAATTTTCTAGTATCTGTTCAAAAATAAGTCTGGTCTTTTGAGGCCATTCAGCTTTCCTTATTTTTGGACCTACAGCCATGACAGCAGCAGCAGCAGTAGTGTTAGATTAGAAAGTACAATTTATCATATTCATAAGACCCGCTGATCTTGCATTTTTGTTAAATGTGATTTATACTGCATGATACTGCAGGTAATGATAAAACTTCTTTATGGTTTTCTCTTAGTACAATGTTTGAAGACACTTTATCATAACATACTTTGAAAGATAACACCCCGACAACATATTTAGGCATACCTGTCCCGTCATCGTCGTCATCTTCATCAACTTCATATTCACAATCATGTTTTTTCCCATTATTATCACTTCTAACTACATCATGGTATCAATTTGTCAATGTCTATGATACTAAAACTTTTGCACGGTATTCCAGGGCACTGAAAGACTACTTTAGTTTCTCCGTTGTTGTTACATCACTATAGGCAGCTGCACGTGCACTGTTACCATCATCATCGATATTGTCATATATTTCCTATCATCACATGCATCATAAATGACATCAAAGCATGATTATGTTGTCATACATAATTACGATTTCCACTATCCATAGACAATTCATCGTAAAATTCTTATTAAAACTAACACACACATTTATCTTGTTTGTTATGCCTATGGCAACAAGTTGCAAGGAACACAAACAATTATTTTGGATAATTAAATATTCTGTGCACAAATTACTATACATGCCTTATTACAGGTATATTGAAGTAATGGTAATCTAACAATTGTAATATTCGTTTCCATTCTCTATTGTGTAATTACCTGCATTAATAAGACAGGAGTTTGTATGGTATAGATGCAGCGTGTTAGTTATATGAGTATTTATATATTTATTTATTTTGTGTGTCAAAACAAATAAGCAACTAAGTGGGATTAATGGAGCCACCATTATGCTTCCGGTGGCGTCCCTACAGCAGCACCCATTGTGATGGAGATCCTGAGGAATGCCCGAGGAAGTTCTTCTGTGTTTGTATTTCTGAAAGATCTAGGTGGTTTGTATTGCAAGAATGATTTTTCCTGGTTTTTTTTTCACATCCTGCATGCAAATGTTAGCATGTCTAGATAACGACATTGGGATTTGCCACGCCTTTATAGCAGGTTGAAAAGGTTATTATCCAAGTATATACGTCTAGCCCTCTTCTTTTGTTCCATTATCTATTGTATTTCTTTTGTTCAAAGTCTGGTCAACTGTCGATTATATCAAGTAATGTGGACATCAAGATAATTGTCAAGATAATCTGGACAGGTCAAGATATCACAGGTCATAATCTTGGTCAGGTCATAAATTTTGAACAAGAAAGTACATGTTCATATTGAAACACTGGCCACATTATTTGACTTTTCCACATTTCAACAAACTTAAAATTCATCAAAGTTTAATTATTTTACAATCAGCATAAATTATTATGCAAGTTTATGTTTAGATTTAAATGAAGATGGTAACAATACTTGTGTGTATTGAATGACACAAGAACAATTATATTGAATAATTAAATTATTTGTATTATGTCTTAAAGCCTGTAAATTACGAGGATGTCAATCTACCTTTGTCCCCCCTCCCCAACAACGTATATTCCGACAAAGTGGTAACAAAACAAGAGTAATATTCTTTTAAGTTCAACTATATTTGCACCTAAAATACCTGCATTACAGGCCACAAGACTAGATGTAGAAAAACTACAACAATTGCGGCCTAACCCCAACCAAAAAAGGTCGAGGAAGGTACCCAGAATATGCGTTGATTTGTTCAGGACATTTGTTCTATAAGTATATTAAAGATAAATATATTCTATGGTGTTAAATGAGTTACCGCCATGTTGGTAAAACACACCCACTTTGACCTTTGAACATTTACATATTCATTATTAATATTACATGTATAATCGAGTAAGACATGACCACAAGTGAATTGAATAGAATCTCCATTAAAATCAATGCTGTATTGTTTGATTAAATCACTTTCAATTGACACTAGATAAGACTCATTGACTCAAACGCAGGACACAGGAATGCCCGAGGATTACACTGTCTCTGTGTTTTATTTTTGGAAAATCTTACACAAGATAATCATATCAGCTTTTATTTGTCTTTTTGAAAAAGAATAAACCATAACAACAAATTCGTTTATTTTGGCTCATCCTGCATGCGGTTCAAAACAGTTACCATAGATAATCGGTGTCTTGTTGAGGTATGGTTCATGTCTAGGCGATACCCCGAAGGGTTGGGCCTTTACCACAAGAGCTTGAAAATGGTTATTATCTGTTTCAATCTACTACGTATTTACATATATACAGTCATGTTCTACGTGCCCAAGAGCTCAAATTCTGAAATTGAATACAGTATGATGGAGTACCCACACAATGATATGGTCTGTAACATGCGATTAGGTTTGCACAAACTGGGACACGCAACAATTCATGTGGCGCGAGACATTACTTCTTTCTCATATAACATTATTTTGTAACATTTGTCCTCAGGAAACTCCACGCTATTATAGTGTTTTAAACAGCGTGGCTAAAGTCAACTTTCTCTCTCTTTCTCTTATCAAATCAATTCTTCAGAAACGTGACCTTGATTAATTCCAAACGTTGGTTTCTCTTCTTTTTATAACATTTCACAGATTTATACAATTAAATTGCAACGTCTCTGCAGACAATTTCGCAACCATCTATATCATACGGTCTTTGGTGCTGCATGCATATATTTCAAATGGAACAGAACGGAAAGTATTTTTGGTGAAAACAATTTCTTTCCTTGTCAGAATATTCACGGTTGATCTATCAATTCTAGAACCAATTCCTATTATATGTTGACGTAGTGGGAGGAGAGGATACATCCAGCACTGCATCCAATCGTACTTTATTGAATTAACAAAGAAGGAAACACGAAATCAATATTTATTTCACGACAAATTGACTCCGTCTCACTCGTTACAAAACAACTTGTCGCACAATTTGAATTTCAACAATATGCATATAGTCAACAGCAAGCACCAGTAACTATAAAACTATATATCATCTTGTCTACATGACTTTTCAAAGGTGTTGTTTTAACTCTAAGTATAACCAATTCCCCCAACTCTTTATTGAAAACAAGTACTTTAATCCTCCTCCACTGTAGTTGTAAAGTATACATGTATATTGCTTTACTTCAGAATTAATAAACTATATTTATATTATTACCAAACTATTTCATTGTTTTATTTTTCTTGTCTAACATTAAGTAATCACGCAGCCATTTGCAAGCATAGAGTTGCAAGTCTAACTATGGTATATATTATGGAATCAATTTTTTCCGCTTCACGTTTTAGCAGAAGGAACATAACACCATCAATACTTGGATCAGGAATATTGACAAAGGGATAGGCATCAACTTTCTGCCGCCCTCTTAATGGTCACACGACTATGTATCTTCTAGGGCTTCAGGAATAGTGGTTTATCTTACATTTTGTCTTCGACATCACGTGTCCTTATGGGAGTCTGGATTATAAGACAGGTTTACTATTTTAAAATTATATTTTGAGTATAAATTATTCTGTGAGTAAATAGAAAATGACGATGATTGTTTTGGTATTATATGCTGATAGAATTATGTTTGAAAGCTAGTATTCTCCTCCGCCGTCAAAACCATGTCAATCCACGTACCGTGTTGCGAAGGTGGATCTAAAGCTGTATTGACGAACACGCATGCGTTAAAATATGTAGCCTAGGTCGAACAATAGCGTGACGTAGTTTCCGGCATTGTTCCTATGCACTTTCACCCTCCTGCTTGGATGAAGTATTGCGATGTTTTCAACTTTTGCTCTGTAATGGTCAATTGTACTTCAGAATAACCTTTTATCTTTGATACTGTACAAAAACCTATAGTCTGCAGCTTGACGTCAAATTTTACCAAGGTCAAACTATTATTGGCGAAAAGTTTTGTTTTGGACTATTCTGAAAAGGAGAGAGGCAAAGTCTTGTCCATCCACCTATAGCTTATTTGGACAGCCTTCAATTGGTCATCTTCTTTTAAAGGCGAGTCATCCGATTGGCAAAACTGCACTTAAAAAAAAGTTGAGACTGTCGAAAGCTCATATTTTTCTCAAAGCCCGTATTTGAGGGGTGAGATACGTTTCTTTTAGATGATATGAGCCCTCCCACCATGGTGGAGTACCAACTCAACGTTAAATTTTATCCTATGGGCCAATTTGATACAATTATTTTCCTTCTGACACCCCAAACACTGGAGCAATGTAGCTAAAAACCTGAAATCTTATTATTTTATTATTGGACCACAACAACTGTCACTACTTTGCGCTATTTATGTCTTTAGTACTGGACACGAGGAAGTGACATTGTATAATATATCAAAACATTCCTACTGCTCTGGATTTCGGAAGACGACAAGACTACAATTTCATCCATTTAATCAGTGGATTATTTATCGAACATAGCCGGGTAAATGTGATATCTTCATTGGAATACATGGAATATGGGAGTACTTTTATGTTGCTCATTTATTGAATCATCGATTCTTTCTTTTATTCACTCACTTTGTTTCAGTTTTCTTTCATTTATTTTCTTACATATACTTTCATTCTTTGCCTTTCATTCATTTTCTTATGTCTTCCTTTCTTCCTTTTTCTTTCTTTTTTCTTTTTTCTTTCTTTTTTTTTTTTCTTTCTTAAATTCTTTCTTAAATTTTGTCTTTCTTTCTTTCTTAAGATTTTTGTTTCTTTTTTATTTCCTACAGAATATCTCTTGTTCATACTTCAAGTTAACAGACCTGAAGTTAATCGCAAGAATGATGTTGTGTGACTAAACAAGATACAAAAATATGTCTGTGCATAGACATAAAAAAGGGGAAAGAAGAAACTGATAAAAAAACCTGGTATTAAAAAAGCAGGTCCAATACAAATTTCCGTAAAAGCATTGCCTGGTAATCCAATATAATGTTAAAACTTAACAGAGACAGAATTCTTAACTTAAATCTTATCGAGCAAATGGAAAACATGACGAGTGCTTCTTAAAAATCAACTCCCGAAGGGCTAAGCTGAAATCAGGACGAAGCGTTTTAAGAATTTTCATTAACGTATATGGTTACACACATATATGCTATTCTATTCGCGTATCGTTCTATAAACAAGTTAAGTAATATTGGTATAACTAATGTTATTTCAATACACCATGTACACACATACCCTGGATCTTTAAGAAGTATGCTTAATTTCGGTCAGATACAAGAACCAAACATAATATCTAAGGCAAGTAATTCACATACTCATGTTCATTCAATTTTTTATTCATAATCAATTTTAATTGAATTACAAATTTCAAAGAAACTGTGTAGCAAGATGACATAATACGGCTAATCCCGCGAGGAACTTTTTTTCATATGGAATTCCTCTTTTCTATATTGTCTGTAAAATAATTAATACGCCAACAACATACACTATGGACCACAATGGCCTCATCCCAATGGCATTGTTCAATAACCTCAAACACTCATAGTGCAAACTTTGACTTCAAGTTGCAGAGTATGAGTTTTTGTACCCAAATCTTCTATGGTCATTCAATAAATGTACAAATGTACAGGGGTTAAAGAACTGTGCCCTGATTGATGAACATGTTGTGGATCCCAGTGATAATGTGCCCGTCTTTAATAACGATCAACATAACGACGACAAGGCAGAAGTGTGTTGTTTGTCAACATGCATCATTGCAAACACAATCAAGCAAAACGAGCCATAAAAAATGCGAGACAAAAATCCAACTCATGGTCAATTAGTCATGACTGCATGAAACGCATAAATAGCAAAGAAGCCAAAACACTGGAGTCAGACAAAGTACAAAAAGGGTATGTTTCTAGCTATTTTTAGATAAATATGGACCTTTCTGGACACTTATAGACAATTTTGCCGCAGCTTCTGATTGATTATATTAATCAAGACGTTTGTGGATTCACAAAGACATTTCATGTACAAAAAGTATTTGGCCTCAATTGGCTTCCTGGACATTTATGGACATATCTTGACAATTTAAATAGGGATTTTGGTGGACACTTGGCATTTGTGGGCAGATTAAAACACTTCTTCATGACCACATTATTAAGTTTTCAGGTTTTTTTTTCAGTTTTATTGCTTAATTAGCTCCATTTTAACGGTAAAGGATAGAAAATTTGCTAATAGGTCATGGAACAAAAATATTTAATCTTGTCCTCCAAGATGTAATATAAGGTTAGCTGACAGACTGATAAAGTTGTCTCCACATTCAATTAAATAAATTGAAATCAGTAACCATTTGTTATTGGATAGAAGAAAAATGAAGAAATGGGAATTACTACAAATGTGAAACTGCCATCCAGGGTCTAAAAATACACAACAGGAAAAAGCATCTTCCAGGGAAACAAGCACTTCAAAAAATCAGAAAAAATACAAAATATTATTTTTACCTCAAAGTTAATCTATAAACTTTCACAAATCGTATTTACGCGCCGAGAGTGTGTATGTTAAGGACTGTCTGATCAACACAATTCAAATAGAACCTCTTTTCAAATAACATGCAAAAAATCAACCCGCGGTCTTGTTATTACAGATTTCTTAAGGATGCATTAAGCATTTATGGCATCACGTATTTAAATCTATAAAAAAAACTATATTGAAGTAATGCTAAAAGCAGGTAAATTTACGTTTATATATGGCTAGCCAGCTTGCCTTGCACTAGGAGAATTTAATGTTCTTTTATCAGTATGTCTCGATCAGAAAGGTTTTTTCTCCGGGGTCATTTATCAACGAGAGACGACATAAAGGAAGATAGTCATATAGATATGACCGATGATCAGTTTTCTATAAGATATAAGTAAATCAATGTCGCACCTTAGATTGTCATATCATTAAGTGTTTATTTATTTATTTATTTATTTATTTATTTATTTATTTATTTATTTATTTATTTATTTATTTATTTATTTATTTATTTATTTATTTATTTATTTATTTTTTTTGTACTTGTAATTACCACACTAAGTTATCCGAAACAAAGTTAAGGATTCCATCAGTCAGTATAAAATTCCTATGGGAAAAAAGTATAGCATTATGTTATATTTATAAAATATTAATTCCAATTGAAAACTTGAACAACATGTGCATGGCATGAATTGTACATGATTTAACATTAAATTAAAAGGCATGCCCCTGCGCATATTGCAAGCACCATGTGAAACACTTGTTGACATGCAATTTGTTTGTTTGATTTTATACGGAAAAACAAATCCGTCCTTTTAATAACCGCAGCTTATCTATTTCCAATACATCTGCTATACCATTAACGTTTGCCTCTCTTGTCGTATGTTTCTAATTTCCCTAATAAATCTTAGGAATAAGCATCACCATCGACTGAAAATGTAATTGAAACAACGGTTCTAAAATATTCCCAGTAAAGTTAATTTGCTTTTTAAAACACTATAGTGTAACATGTAAAATTATACTATCCTGACCATGACAACTTGTTAGTGATATAAATTGTTTGTTCTGAACTTGAAGGTAAGATGGAAACCTGCTTCCTTTGATGATTGGGACCTGGGAAATACTTCCGAGCCCTCAACCTATCAAGACAATCAAGGCATGATATAAAAAGTTCCATTTGCGTGGATGCTGAATGGTTTAAAGATGAGACTCACAAGAGCTCGATACAAAATCAATATCACCATGTTGAAACACACTCTACATCCCAAGTTGTGTTACTTGGAATATTAAAAAACATTAGATGCAAAGCACGGGATAGATGATACACCCGATGTCACTTTATAGGTCACGACAACACAAGGCAGGCTTCGTGTAAAGGGTCGATTTCACATTTTATGCAAGAAGATTTTATCAAGACAATGTTTCCATAAAACAACATCTTTTGCAGAGTTCAATGGTTTGAAAAGTCCCAATAACGTCAAACTTCCTTAAATCATCCTCTGGTTGCACTGTCCTGTTTTCCTTCTGAAGTGCTTGTGTCCTGTTCCTTCTGAAGTACTAATGTAATACATACGATACCTTGTGTTTGCAGTACTCTCCGAACCTTTTGCTTATCAAAAAATTTCAAGTGCTGTATTTGACTTAAGTTGCTTTCGTCTTGGCCTTGTGCATAATTATAATTAGATTGAGTTAATATGACAGCAGAAATACTTGTGGTAAAATGGAAAGTTTGTAAAAAATATTCTATACACTTTGCATCTCTTTATATATTTTTAATTTCCCAAATGCAAAGTATATGATGAAACATTTGATAATCATCAATTATATTATGACTGAAAGTGCATTCCCAATAGTATTGAAGTCCTCTGACGGATTAATCATTCATTGAAGTCTTTGAAGTCCTATGACGGATTAATCATTCATTGAAACTCCTGTAAAGCGTTTACGATTAACTTTACCTTGAGTACATAAGAAAGTGATATTTGTTTGTTTTGAGCATGAAAGCAAGAAGCAAATGGCTTCCTTGAGAACTGCGAATGACTTCGAGTCTTCGACCAATGGCACAGTCAAGGCATTATACAACAAGATGCATTAAACTGAGATACCTTATAGTTTAAAGTTGCTTTGTTACTATACTCGGTACATTAAAATAGATAGATATACAGCACGGTGATATATTATATACTCATGCCAATTTATAACACAAGACAAGCTGCATCTATAGGAGCAAGGTTTCAAGACAATATTTCCATAAGAGTAAGGTAGTCCCAATGTCAAACGGCTGTGCTGTCCTGTTGCTTCTCAAGTGCGTCTTTGAAGCACCAACACACCCCTTGTGTTTGCAGTATTTTTCGAACTCCTTGCTTATTGAAAGTATTTCAAGTGGTGTACTCTATTCAGACCATGTAGATAGTGATAAAAGCAGGTATTACACTGTGTCTCTCTTTAATTTCCCCCAATACAAATTATACGATTAAACATTACCATAAATTCAAAAATTACTGCAAGAGCATACCTTAAAATATCTAAAGTACATTTAGTCCTGTTCAGATTGACCATTCCTTACTGATACTGCAGTGAAATGTGCCTTTAACATTATGCCATGAGTATTTATTAAGTGATATACATTGTTTGTTTTAAACTTACTTCCGTGGGACCGGGGAATGACTTTGAGTTTTCGATCCATGAGATAACCAAGACATGATATAACAAGGCACATTATTTAGATGCTGAATGGTTAAAAGATGAGCCTCACAAGAACTCGATGCGGAATCAATACCAGCATGTTGCAACACACTCTAAATAGAAAAAAATACCTGCTGCCTAGAGACCTGGGACTGACTTCGAGTCTTCGACCCATGAGAAAAGCAAGACATGATACAACAAGAGGCATTTACCTGGATGTTGTTCTGGTTTAAAGATTCGCCTCGCCTCACAAGAGCTCGATATGAAATCTATATGTTGCAGCACACTCTCCATCGCAAGTTGTGTAACCTTACTCAGGTATAGATGTAAGGAACCGGATACATGATGCCCGAGATCACTTTATAGGGCAAGACAACACAAGACAAGTTTCATCTATAGGAGGAAGGTTTCACCACTAAAGATAATATTTCCATAAGATTATGGTAGTGCTAGTGTCAAACGATTGCACTGCCATGTTGCTGCTTTTCAAGTGAGTCTCTGAAGTACTAATTCGATACATGCAATACCTTGTGTTTGCAGTAATTTCCGAACTCTTTGCTTGTTACAAAATAGTCTAAGTGCTGTATTGACACTAGTTGCTTTCGTCTTGACCTTGTGCATAATTACAATTACAGGTTAATGTGGTAACATAATTACTTATGGTAAAATAGGAAGGATATGCAAAGTGAAAATATTTTGTACACTTTGCCTTTTCTTAAATAGTTTCAATTTCGCCAATACAATGTTTATGATGAAACATCTCCATCAATTCTAAAATAACTGATAGAGTATTCCTAACCGTGTTTGAAGTACATTTAGTCCTATATCGGATTAACCATAATTCATTACGACTGTAATGTGTTTACATTTAAACATTACCATGGGTACTTTTCAAGTGATATAGATTGTTTGTATTGAACTTGAAAGTAAAGAAGAAAACCACTTCATTGAGACCTGGGAATGACTTCGAGTCTTCGACCCATGAGACAGTCGAGGCATGATACAGCAAGACGCATTAACTTTAATACTGAATGGTTTATAGATGAGACTCTCAAGAGCTCGATAGGAAATCAATACCTGCATGTTGCACCACACTCTCCATCCCAAGTTGTGTTACCTTACTCGGGTATATCTGAGAGTTAGATGTAAGACACGAGATGGATAATATACTCGATATCACTTTCTAGGTCAAGCCAATACAAGACAAGTTTCATCTATAGAAAGAAGGTTTCACCACTAAAGAAAATATTTCCATATGAAGGGTAAGATAGTCCCAATGTCAAAGGGAAAGGGTGCATTGTCCTGTTGCTTCTCAAGTGCGTCTTTGAAGTACTAATGCAATCCAAGAGATACCCTGTGTTTGCAGTACTTTCCGAACTTCTTGCTTATTAAAGAAAGATTTCAAGTGCTGTATTTGACTCAAGTTGCGTTCGTCTTGACCTTGTGCATAATTATAATTAAATTGAGGCAATATGACAGCAGAGCATTGTTGTGGTAGCATAGGATGGATGGAAAAAACAGGCAATATGTCTGCAAAATCTCGAACAAGCCATCATATACAGAGCAACCACCTGCATCATTGAGCCACTGGAGTCAAAATGATTAATATATTTTTTGTTTATTCACATATTTACATACAAACATAAAAAATCTGTTCTATAAACATGATAAAGATTTGCATTGTATGTGCTATCGTGTATTGTCATGATTGTTGAATATAACATTAAATTCATGAAAAGTGCAATATCAACAAGAAAAAAATCATACAAACAATTTACAAACAATTTGTAATTCGTATGTCTGGTAAGCATTATTTCCGCCTGCTTATTTACACGAACAACTTGTGTACATAGATATTTACAAAAGCTTCTAAATAATAATTAAAAAAAAGAGACGTTTTATCTGTCTTGTGATTAACATTATAATGATATGAAAATGCGCACCTGGGAAAAAGTCAGGAAAGATATCTTTCCTTCCAAGAATCCTTTGCAACATGATATATCCCCTCATCTCATCAAATGGCACTCCTATCACTTTGTACAAGTTCCCTTTGTATATATTTGAGAATTGACTGAAATGAATATATTATTTTACAAGATTTGGATGTACTCTGTTCATTGAGGTAGATTTCGTCACTATCGACTCATGTTGCACTACTGAGATAGAAAATCAGTTAATTGAAATGGATAAATGCATTGTGGGAAGTGTAAGATATCTTCTCTGGGGAAAATGTGATTCTTTCAGGAAATAGTTATTGATTAAGAAAATATTTCATGCATTTCGTAAACACAAACGTGACAATTTTGACATCAAGTATTGTTTAGTGAAATTGACCTCACGCTGCATAATGCAAAAACTGCGATAGATAGTTCATTTGTATAAAATGATGCTTTTAAATGCGAATAAGAACTTACAGACTTTGCATTGCCAACATGAATGTGATCGAATCACGCCGCATAATATCGTTGACTTCCTATGTGGCACAAAATACGCACGTCGAGTGGATCTGGATTTGATCGCGTCAATACAATAGATTGTCCCATTTTCCAAAATAGGGTGTAATCAATCGTATTGACAATACATTACGAGAGACAAGCAAATTAGTTATTTGGTGATCTGTATTTCACAATTATCTATGCCGGCAACGGCAATACAATATGGTATAAAATGTTACCTTGCACGGCGTTGTGCGTACTGGATCTGCAGTAGATCGAGCAAGCGGATTGTCTCATTTATCATGTGGTACGTGAGTAGTTACATTCCTAAATTACAACAGCATCGACAAGGAATTGGGCTCTTTAATGATCTGCCTTTCACACACCATTAACATAGTGCCAGTAGGTTAGTCCCATTAAAGCAGCAACATACCGATTATGCACATATTTAGTATCTTCAAAATAGTTTTCTCATGTCACTGTCGACACGCCAAAAAACAAGGGTATGCGTTTTAATCAATTGACTGACTTCATTATAATAATTCAATTTATAAAAGCGATATTCAGCGCTTATCAACTGTACTATTCAAAAGCCTTTGGTGTATGAAAGCTATCATTGGTATAAATTGCAAACGCATTATTTAATTAGGATATCCAACAATATTACCTGAGTTCTATATGGGCAGACCTATACTTTACGTGCTATCCACCTCCATTGCTTAATTCATGAACAAAAAGGTAAGGTGAATAAAGTGACAATTTTATACGTGATAAAAATTACCTCTGAAGTTAATTCCATCTGGTTATCAAAAAGGACACTTTATCACCACTCACAGAATGCCGCCAAAAATGAAAGACTACATTTAATTTACTAAATGCATGGACTGTCACATACTAGCATCAATTAGTGCAAATGATTGATGCGTTAGGAGCTAATAAGACGCCACATCAAAGGCAGTGGTCTTATAATAAAAACTTCACACAAAGTGATACAGCCGTTAGGAATATGCCTATAGCTTCAAACTGTTGAGCGTATTCACAATAATTTAACATAGTACGAATGGTGGTTTATGTACGCGCATATTGATACCACGGTTGTTTGATATATATAGAATTGGCTTCATTATTAACTAAATGCAAACTATAGATGGCGCTTTTTATCTTAAATCATATTTCTTTATTTGCAAGGGTTAGGTGATTAATACTGCCATTAAAACAGCTGGAATAGGTGAAACAGGCGAGAAGGAAATTTTATAAACATATTTTATCAAACAATAAAAGGAATTATTTGAACTAAAAGCTTGAAAGAGTAATTTCCAGAAACTAAATAGCGCCACCAATTTTGTCATTAATAGATACATTTTATATCCGAAAAACTTTAAAAAATACTATAAAAGTGAATAATTTTGTAAAAGAGGGGAGAAGTTGAGAATGACTCAAAAGCATCTGTATATACATTAGCATGATATCACTTTTAGCTGTTTAAGCCTAAAATGTGGTTGTACATGATCTTTTGTAAGAAACAATTGAAAAGTTGCACTTACAGAGTTCGATGATTATTGAACGTATCTATTTATGTAAATCACACAGTTATCTTCGCGCTGAATTCAAAACAATACAATTTACTGCAACTTTTAATTTTTTTTCTTTAAAATACCTAGCCTACCTGAAATCACCTGTCTTTCTATATTCAAATATTGTGATTACGATTAATAGCTTTGAGCACTTTTACGTATTTGCAACGGCAGCGTTACTTTTTGTGAGGACTTTATTATAAAGTACATACCAAAATACAACCCTCTGAATTAAGTAATTAATCACTATTATTAATGCTTATAAATGACGTATTATCATAATTTTTCATAGTAGCTATTAATATTGTACATTACTCATGTTTTTCCTCCGACCTAAAATATAATATGATGTATTACTACCATTTACTTTGTTTCTTGTCTGTGGAAGTTATGATGAAACATGCATTCGTTGATAAAGTGACTTTCTGATGATGGATAGACGTTCTTTAAGTTCCGCTTAGTATACTTTTTTTTGGTTTTGTTTTATCTATCGGCTTCGTTACGCCTTGTTTTGTGCTACATGTATATTATTTTGCTAGTGCCAGTCAAACACCATAAACCTATTGTTGAAGACGATGATAAGCTTATACTTATGTATAGAATTCTTAAATAGCTCTAGTCTTTGTTTGCTTTAGCTAAATTCTGTTAAGTGGTTGCATTATAATAAATCATTGTATTTTGTCTAGGTATGTATTAACCAACAATTAACAATGAGAGGACATTTCTGAACCTCGTTGACTTGGGGATGATTTGAAGTGACCGCCAGTTATAACCGTTTGATATTTATTACCAGCAATGTGGAAAAGAGATATATCGAGGGTTCAGAACCAGAAAGCCAAACTCACAATGACCAGCTCTTACAAAATGAGCATTAAAGTTGACTCCATGCTTTGGTCTTGAAAAATCAATATTTCCTCCACAATGTCTTTTGTTTTCTATTGAATTTGGTTAATGGACTCATTGGACTGTATCTTCTATAGTGCCCTGGCGACTTTATGCTCATTTTGTGGGAGCATGTGATCCTGAGTTGAGTCTTTCTGGCTCTCAGCACTCGATATATAGCACCGAAGTAAGGTACCATTGTGCTGTAGGAATAAACCATCAAAATTAATGATATATCATTATTTTTAAAGTTGATGATATATATTTCTAAACACGAAATTGACCGAGGCCGACTTTACGAGTATTTCGTGGTGAACGGTCACATATTTGTCCTAACGTTCAACCACCCAACTCAACATTTTGCGGCAAAAACATGGACGTACATCATTTCTGAGAAGAAAAATCTGCAAATGGGTCAACTAATTCTAAAGTCATTAAGTGTATTGTCAATACAATTATATACATTCTAGCCGCTTCCGTTTAAACAAAATTATATTTGTTTAATCTGCTCCAGTAGCAATACTTGCGCATTATAATGCATAATTAATAGTGCACTAGAAGCAAAATTGTGTAGAATAAACAACAATTTAGCTTTTAGGTTATTGTTTGAATAAACTGTGGAGTAACTAGATAAAGCCCCACACACATGATCACACTGGGGGAAAGGACGAACAATCAGGGCATTTATGACGCTCCAACGGTAATTTTGTTTTTGCCGGGGGTTGGAGATACTAAGCAAATTTGATCACATTTTTAAAAACCCATTTGCTATTGCATTATAGCATCGCATCGACGCCATTCAACATTTATACAGCGGATGGTAGCCCCATAAATTTTCCCCAACTATGGAATATCAACTAGTTGCTTTCCCCCTGAATGACCACGACTTGCGCATACCACTGGGATCCCCTGATCCTGATCTGGGGTGGCTCATACATTGCATTTGAATGTGGAAGTGAATAACTGAAAAATATTGAGTACCAAGCATTCGATACAGCATGTAGATCAGGTTGACAATCGTGCTCATAAGTAAATGGTTTGTTTCAGGTAAAATGACAAGCGAAGGACAGAAAACAAGAGATGTTTTACGTGAACTGAATGCAATGATATAGGCACGGGTCAAGTATGTAGATAGTATAGATACATAATTGGTCGCAGATGAAATAATGAGGAGAGCCATTTACATGGTTATGGTATACTATGACAATGACACATGGGTCATAAATGAATGGTGAGTTGTAAGAAACAGAACAGGGCAGAAATAATGGAAGAAACACATCCTTGTGAATTTGGAAACACTTCATGGTGTAAGATGCTCGTACGTTCATGTAAAATAATAGAAGGGTATGAGGTAGGTAGTAATGACATGATGATGACAAAAAGGCCGTATGGATGAGCTTAGAGGAGTGGTTCATGTCAATACCATAAGAGAAAGGAGCAGAACGACAGGACAATGTAATTATGGTATGTTGATGATGACATACAAGTTGCAGATGTAAGGTATTCAGGTACATACAAGTAGCATGACATTAGTGATTATGGTAACATGATATATTGTGCTGATATTGCAGATAGAATAGGCTATATAACGATACCAAATCTATCAAAGCCTCTAACTTGGTGAGAAGAGGAAATCAGAGGAAACTAATAACACTAGCTTTTGTCATATCTTACCTTTCAAAACTCGAATCCGATGAATATTATTACTTATTACTTTCCTTTACAGAACAAACACTTTATATCAGCAAAATCCGAAAATATCCAGAGAAAATATCCCAGATAAAACCACCTTATCGTTATATCAACCATTATCATGGGTCTATATACCAATCGCTTCACACTCACTGTCAGCTCTATCTACTCCTCCACACCAGTGATGTATCCACAACGTATAGACTTGTCATCAAACATCGCAAATCCTTTGTGAATAGTCAGGTTGCATCGGCGCATAAACATATTACATCCCAATCTAGGCGGCGTACGGGTATTGGTTGTTTTGTAGCTGCCTTGATGGTGACAAATAAAGCATTTTCTTAAAATGTGCTTGGCTCGAATTTAAACACCTTTCTGATTATATACCGTAGATGTGTCGTTCTAATCTAAAGTAAGTTAATATAAATGTAGTAATTAGTGGAGCTCTGGGGTCGAGATTAACTGCATTTACTTTAGGAAAAACAAAATCCAGGTGGTTGGTGGATAAAACAGAGCATACGTTTTAGTAAAAGAGAGTGTTTATTGCCTGCTGGATGATTTTCCTTTCCTTTTGTGCATTACGATATCGCCATCTAAAACACTTTACCTTCAAATGGTCAAGTGGTTGGAGCCTAAGTACAGACTGTCTACTGGGAGAATGGCTATACAGGGTGTATAAAAATGACTGGTACCCATCAGTTGCCAGCGATTATGGACAAGGCTGCAAATGCGAGATCAAAATGCAAATTAAAATTCAAGCTAACTTGTAGTTTAGTGTTATAAAAGGCATTTATTGCCTGCTGCGTTGGTGTTCAATGTTTCACACGCACCTGTTCAAGCCAATATTATAGTATGCCTGCATGTCCTTTGTGAATGGAGGCACACGTACTACTGGGCTTGTACAAGTGCGCGGCAAACAAAGAAATCAAGTCAGCAGCCAGGAAGTCTCGAAACTACGAACTGCGACTTTACGCTCATTTCGTGGTAGCAGGTCACACTTGTTTTTCATAGCAGGACCCACTGTTGTAAGAGCTAGTGTTTTTTCAATAAACATCACAATAAATGTGTATCAATTATTTTGAAACAGTCTGTATAGAGTGTAAAGTAAGGATGTAATTCAAGGTATACCTTTCATAAGAAGAAAGTTCAAAATAATATCGGTTTCATGCTCAATTTGCGTCAGATAATAAACTGAAATGGAGGAGAAATGCCCAGAATGTAATAAGAGAATGTGTTGCGCATTTTATGCATTATTTAACCTGAATAAATCATTCAGTGCAAGTTCGCATTTATATTCATGATCTAATTCAAAGTAATGAGTACATGTATAGTCTTAATGAATCATCTACAGTGTATAGTCATCGATAGAAACTGTCAGCATTTTTCTTATCATATAATACCGTAAATATGCGCCTAATGGCGCACCTGGGCTCCATTGCCTTAGGGGTAAATTCCATGTGCAAATAGAGAGATCCCTCCTCTGAAATCCCAACAAGAATTAAGGTTCCGTGCTGGTAGGAATTTACCGGAAGGGCACTTTTAGGTTGTGCCTCAATTCCACTTGTGTCAAGGGCGCCCGTACAGCTAATAGGCGAACTTTTACGGTATTATCCCTATAATACATTGTTATTTCAGCCAACAATTTCTTTTAAATTTCTTGTATAATAATCAGGTGAAGATTCGACTAATATCTCTCTCCCCTCCCCCACACACTTTTCTATCATTCACACCCTTTTGTTATTCCTCTTCTATTTATTTTTCTCAATTTTACAAATTGCTTAATTTACAAAGATTTCCATAACACTATATTAGAAAATGATCTCTTTAACCCATTTATCCGTTTCCCTATAAGATTTTTCAATTTCCCCTGAATTACTTGCCAAATACTTTCAGCTATAATTGAACTTTCAGCTATAATTGAACCCATTTCTCATTTCACATAAACTACCGATGTTAGAACACGAAGTGATTAAAAAGTGGCGCCCATCACCATGTTTCAACAGGTTAAAATGTAGTGTAGTTTATCAAAGTTGCCAGAAACATATAACAGTGTTCTGCAATCACGTTCATCTTGCAGCATACAGCCATTGTTAACATTACATTTTAACAACTAATTTTACTTATTAATCAAATGAAAAGTTCTATAATATCATTATCAGTGCGATAAATCAATTAAATTAATGTGTTACAGTTTTACTCATATCTCACAAGAATTAAAAGGGGAAACCATTGGGAATAACCGAGTTTTCTTATATACTGCGCCAAGAAAGTATCCTTACACTTGGAAAAATAATCACAATTTCAAAACCGAACCATATTGGAATAAATTTGTTTTTGTAATAGATGCACGATATAATCCGGCACATTATGACAACCCGTTGAATCCAATGTGACTTCAAAAAGCAAAGTAACAAGCATTTGATTAAACGAAGGTCCAATTTTAAAAGTGACAAATCTGCCTATTCAAAACTCCACGGACTAGACATCTGGTTTGAGACTGGTGTGTGGCTAATTTATGCGTGCCTTTAATTTAAAACAAAATGAACAAAAGAAAACTGAAACAAAAGAACTGACAAATAAAAAGAAAGTTATGAAAAGTACAGAGAAGTAAAAACTGAAAAAAAAAAGATTTAAATAAAGCTTCATTGAAGAAAATGTGTTGTCTCTTTGTTGCGCTTCGTGGAATCTTTTTGCGCCTTGTATAGGCCAGTTTGTCACTTTTAAAACTGGACTTTCGTCCATTCAACTGCTTGTAACTTTACTTCTTGAGGTTACATTGGATTCAATGTGGTGTCATAATGTGCAGAATTACATCGTGCATCTATTACAAAAACAAATGTATTCCAATATGGTTCGGTTTTGAAATTGTGATTATTTTTCCAAGTGTAAGGATACTTTCTTGGCGCAGTATACATGTAGATCCTAAATCGTACATGTAAAGACAGGACTAATCACAGTCATTGGAATTTGGATTTATCTTTGCGTTAAAGCACTGGCTACAAAACAGATGCAACGGTATCGTGACAAAGGAAAATGTGAGAACATAGATAAAGGCACTCCTCGCGGAAGTGCAGTCGCACATCAACGTATACTTCCGTGGTCATCCAGAGGATGATTTAAGCACTTCCCAGCACTCCACTGGGGTCAACTTGCGGTTAGCAGCTGTGTGAGTGAACATGACACCACTGCCCGGGACCACTGCATAATCGTGTATGGTTAAATTTGAATTTGGACTGATATATTTACAATAAGAACACATTCAAAATGTCGGTCGATTTCACATTTTATGTTATCTACAGAAGGTGTGAATTATCCTTCATGCATACATCACTTTAGATCTGAAATCGACTAAGTAATAATGACACACGGGCAATTCTAAAACAACATCTTTTGCACATACTTCAATGGGATTTGAGAAGTTAAGTGGCAGTTGAAACTCGCGTGATAACACTTTTACAGTGCATGATGGGGCTTCCTTAAATCATCCTCTGGTGGTCATCATTGCATATACTAAACGGGCGTAACGCGATACTGCGTTGTGTATTGAATACGTAAACGTTAGGATTTCTCAGCGCAATTTTACTGACTGTGTCTTGTAGCGCAATACGTAAGGCCGCTTTCATTACGTATTGAGTGAATTTCAATGCACACGTCAGGTATATCAATTAAACAAAAATGTTGATACCGATTTTCAATTAACTGAACTAGGTTTGTCAGTGTTCGTGTGTTGAATTTAGCATGGACGAAATCACAATCTCTTATGGGCTACCGTCTTGTTTTGACGACACTATCAAAACCTTTTTCTTATTTGTTTGAGGTTAATTACTAAAAATGCGGTGGGTTTATTAATTGAGAAAGCATTACTTTTCTGACAGAACTGATCAAGTAGAGTATTCAATCGATTTCGAATACGGGTTTTATTATATTTTGAAATGCGAATGTTATCATGTCGATGTTGACAAATTTAATAAATACGATAACATTCCTAAAAAAATACTCTCCACATGATCACAATTGGGCACAGATATGAAAAGGATCGTGAGAAACACCAACAAGTCGTGCATGACAACCACTATATTACGAGATGCTCATTCGTTAATGACATCAATTTACTATCAAGATATTACCCGCTAATATACCATCACTATCAATTATAATAGCAGATTGGCGGTCACGAAACGTCATTGCTTTCTCATTACCTTTGATATGGTCGCTTCAAATAATCTGTAATTGTTTAGTTGAAATCTGTCAGAAACAATTACATATTTGCTGTCCTAATTTCGCTGGAGATACCTTTTCCCAATGTAGGGTGAACTACCCAATGATGGTCTAAAGTTGAGTAAATTTACCTTGCCATGCTTGCGTAAACTAAAACATCCTGTGGCTTATTAGGTAATAAGTAATATTTCTTCGCAATTCTATGTTCTCATTCAAATACTTCTTTCAAACACTACAAAGTCTTAAACAGGGTCATCTGTCATTTAACCTCCATACAATTGTGTGTCACTAGGATCCACAACATGCTCATCTATCAGGGTGCAATTTAAACCCCAATACATTTGCACATTCATTGAATGACCTTTGAAAATGTGGGTATAAAAAACTTATACTCTCCAAATTGAGGTCAAATTATGCACTATGATTGTTTTATTGAGGTTATTGGACTATGCCATTGGGATTCGGCCATTGTTGTCGATAGTGTGTGCAATCAGAGAATGACCTTGGAATGAGTAAGCAAACCTCCACAAGATGAGGTCAAATTGTGAGCTATGATTGTTGCATGCAGGTAGGTAAATGGACTATATCATTAGAAATCACTTCATTTTAGATCATGGTAAAACAATTCCATGTTTGCATCAGCAGTATCTTCGAAATCCAAATAAACACCTGATGCAGTGGCATTATGTGCGACAAGTTTAAACTATAGTTGAATCATTTTCTTACGATCCGTGACCATTCATAGCATACCTTTGTTTCTCTGTGGATTTGACTAGATGGACATATTCTAAGAAAAAATAGCTCCTATGACCCTCCCAAAAAGGCAAAATCTATTTTCCTAACGCTCATTTTTCAAAATGGCCGCCGGTGACATTTTGAAAAACATGAATATCTATATACCATGTTCTGGATGGGCTATAATGACAAATAGTATGCCGTTTTCCACTATCTATGGCATGCCCAACCTTTTAAGATAAAATTCAAAGTGTTGAGAGGTCATCTTGACCCCAAATCCAAGATGGCCCCAGTTCCATATTGAAAAACATGAAAATCGATATATCATGAAGTGGATAGGCTATAATAACAAACAATGTGTCGTTTTCAACTATATTTGGCATAAAAAACCGTTTAAGATCATATTCAAAGAGTTTGGGGTCACATTGACCCTAAATCCAAGATGGGCCAGCGCCATATTGACAAAAACATGAAAATCTATATACCATGAAGTGGATAGGCTATACTGACAAACAATGAGTCGTTTTCTACTATTTTTGGCATGCCAAATCTTTTTTTGTCACATTCAAAGTGTTTGGGGGTCATCTTGAACCCTAAATCCAAGATGGCCGCCAGCTCCATATTGAAAAACATGAAAATCGATATACCATGAAGTGGGTTGACTATAATAACCAACAATGTGTCGTTTCAACTATTTTTGGCATGCAAAACCATTTAAGATCATATTGAAAGAGTTTGGGGTCACCTTGACCCCTAAATCCAAGATGGCCGCCAGCACCATATTGACAAAAACATGAAGTGGATAGGCTATACTGACAAATATTCCACTATTTTTGGCATGCCAAACCTTTTCATGTCATATTCATAGTGTTTGGGGCAATTTGACCCCTAAATCCAAGATGACTGTCTAAGCCATGTCGAAAAACATGCACATCGATATTTAAGATGTGACACACATGAGGCCAATACTTTGTTTTACTCAATTACTTATACTATAGATTTTGAAAGTGTTACCTTTGTTCTTTCAGGAAAGTTACACGTTAAGAGCATGTGATGGAGAACTAGAATAAACTAGAATGCATGCTGAAAGATCATTGCCCTGTAAAAGACAGGTTAGAAAAAGTAGAGAAATGGGAGAACACAAATTTTACAATGGAAGGGCCTTGATAAATTTCAACATGTCAATGCAACAGTGGAATGGGATAAAGGACCTAAAGGTTTTTCATATAGCATGCTACTTGTTGTACCACGATGTCTAACACACACGCTCACTGCCAAGCCACAAAACGCAAGCACAACTCTGAGAAATCAAAAAAGAAAGAAAAAAGGCTGGAATGTCCGGTCAGCAATTATCTTTCTCAGTACCTCCTCCCAAGAAACTTCGTTCAAGTATATGTTCTGCATGATAAGGTATTGTGCGCCCACAAAAGTCTAGTAACCGGGACAAAAACACTTTTGTTACTTTTGACACAAGATGCATGGAGAAGATTCAAGGCACACACTACCTACATTGCAGATGAGGATATAAGAGAGCGGTTAGATCCCAGACAGGCAAACAGCCTTTGGCTTGGAAATCAGATACCACCGTCATTGCTGGCGTCAATATGTCAGCAATTAAGCGATCTCAGTAAAAATGCAGAGCATCTACAGCATGTTAACCTTCGGGAGGCTCAATCTTTGTTCTTTCAACATATCCAACAAGTCATATTTAAAGATCGTGAAATACGCACCCTTGAAGCACTGCTCCAAGATTACATTCGCACGACTTCAAACCACGGGCACTTTGCGCAAGTAAGGCCCAGCTACCCCAGGGAACTTCTGATCAAAGAATTTGGAAAAGTCATAGGATTTTCACGAACGTATTCAGAAGAATGTTAGTGAGCTTGTGTATGATACAAGAGCTGCCTAATACATCGAGGCCGCGCTGTTATGCACTAGGATTAACGGATGACCAGTTGGTCAACAATGTCGCTTCGAACACGACTTAAGAACAGGTCATCAAAAGAACCACTATTCCTTGGGCCCCGTACATACATGAGTTGGAGCAAGATGAAAACTTTAATAAGCTCCTTCTAAAGCTCATTACCTGGTTGAAAAAACCTAACACAGGTTCAGCTGATGACAACCCAAAGGTGTGATCAATTTCGACAATCTTGGAGAGCAATCGTTATTTAAGACAGGGGTTGGCATTTTGAAGGAGGAACCCGATTTGTTTTATCATGAGGGGGGGGGTCGAAAGTTTTTGTTGAACCAGGAGGGGGATTGTTAAGTTTTAAATTGAGTAATTAGTTTAAACAAGGGCGGAATTTGAAAATTTGCTTTCCCCCTCGCATCCACTCAAAATTGTCAGATTCACCCTTTTTAAACTTAACAATCCCCCCTCCTGGTTCAACTAACAATTTTGCGTTTCCACCTCAAGATCAAATAAAAATTCGTGTTCCCCTCTAAATGCCCATTCCCCTGTCGTAAATAACGATCTCTCCCTACGATTGACGCAATTGATCGGACCTTTGGGTTGTCATCAGTTAGACCTGTGTTAGGTTTTTTCAACCAGGTAATGAAGTTTAGTATGAGCTCACTCAAGTTTTCAGCTTGCTCCACCTCATCTATATACGGGGGCCAAGGAACAGTGGTTGTTTTGATGACCTGTTCTTAACCAACTGGTCATCCGTTACTCCCAGTGATAACAGCGCGGCCTCGATGTATGTATCGGAAGTGCTTGTATCATACAAAGCTCACTAACTTTCTTCTGAATACGTACGTGAAATCCTATGTCTTTTCCAAATTGGATCAACAGTTCTTGAGGTAGCTGGACCTTACTTGGGAAAAGTGCCCGTGGTTTTTTGACGGTGGTATCTGATTTCCACGCCAAAGGCTGTTTGCCTGTCGGGGATTGACGATATAAACGTATCTAACCGCTCTCTCGTATCCTCATCTGCAATGTAGATAGTGTGTTCCTTGAATCTTCTCCGTGCATCTTGTGTCAAAAGTAACAAAAGTGTTTTTGTCCCGGTTACCAGACTTTTGTGGACGCACAATGCCTTATCATGCAGAGCACCTATACTTGAATGAAGTTTCTTGGGAGGAGGTCCTGAGAAAGATAATTGCTGACCGGACATCCCAGCCTTTTTTTGATTTCTCAGAGTTATGCTTGCGTTTTGTGGCTTGGCAGTGAGCGTGTGTGTTAGACATCGTGGTACAACAAGTAGCATGCATATGAAAACCCTTATGTCCTTTATCCCATTCCACTGTTGTATTGACATGTTGAAACTTATCGAGGCCCTTCCATTGGAAAAATTTGTCCTTAATGTTCTCCCAGTTTCTCTACTTTTTCTAAACTGTCTTTTACAGGGCAATGCTCTTTTAGCATGCATTCTAGTTTATCAGTCTCTTGGTTGCTCTGTAGCTCTTCGGTGTCTGTTCTGTTCTCCATCACATGCTCTAATCTATAATAATTGAGTAAAAATAAGTATTGGCCTCATGTGTGTCTGACATCTTAAATATCGATGTTCATGTTTTTCGACAGGGCTTAGACAATCATCTTGGATTTAGGGGTCAAGATGCCCCCCCCCCCAAAAAAAAAACACTTTGAATACGACATGAAAAGGTTTGGCATGCCAAATATAGTGGAAAATTTGTCAGTATAGCCTATCCACTTCATGTGTTTGTCAATATGGTTCTGGCGGCCATCTTGGATTTAGGGGTCAAGGTGACCCCAAACTCTTTGAATATGATCTTAAATGGTTTTGCATGCCACAAACAGTTGAAAACGTTACATTGTTGGTTATTATAGTCAATCCACTTCATGATATATCGATTTTCAGGTTTTTCAATATGGCGCTGGTGGTCATCTTGGATTTAGGGTTCGAGATGACCCCAAACACTTTGAATTTGACAAAAATATTTGGCATGCCAAAATAGTGGAAAACGACACATTGTTTGTCAGTATAGCCTTCCACTTCATGGTATATAGATTTTCATGTTTTTGTCAATATGGGGCTGGCGGCCATCTTGATTTAGGGTAATGTGACCTCAAACTCTTTGAATACAATCTTAAACGGCTGTGCATGCCAAATATAGTTGAAAACGACACATTGTTTGTTATTACAGCCTATCCACTTCATGATATATCGATTTTCATGTTTTTCAATATGGAACTGGCGGCCATCTTGGATTTAGGGGTCAAGATGACCTCTCAACACTTTGAATTTTATCTTAAAAGGTTGGGTATGCCAAAGATAGTGGAAAACGGCATATTATTTGTCATTATAGCCCATCCAGAACATGGTATATAGATATTCATGTTTTTCAAAATGTCACTTAGAAATCGGCTTCATTTTAGATCATGAGTAAAATAGATTTTCCATTTTGGGATCAGCAGCTATTTTTCTTAGAATATGTCCAAATAAACACAGATGCAAAGGCATGCTATGAATGGTCACGATCGTAAGAAAAAGATTAAACTACTAGGAAACGTAAACAAAGTATAACACACACGGGAAGCTC